>NW_020209261.1:962734-1048329 GCF_003025095.1 Trichoderma harzianum CBS 226.95
ACGTGGAGGTGATTAAGACGGAAACTGGCTCCTACCGACCTATTGCCTAGATGAGGATTTGTGTATCTAGTTGACTAGATACTTATGGTCGTTAATAATAAAACAAACAAACAAACAAACAAACGTCATCGTCAATGGCTTCAAAGACTTTGTGGGGGCGTGCTGCATATCAAACTCTACGAGCATCACATTAGCTCTCACTCAATCTGTGGTAAATACAAGATACAACGTAACTCATACCCTGGCGCACGACGAGTTATGAAATTCCATCTCAGACTTGGCTTCAATCAAATGTAGCACGATTGAAAATGGGAAAATGATGTCTTACAAGCACTATCACAACTTCGTACATCAATTTCGGCTTCCTGAACCGAGCTAGACCGTATTTTGAACGATAGTAAAAGTCTAGACGCGACAAAATTTCATAAAAAGTGTGTATAAGCTTGTGTAGCATAATGCATCTTCACAGGGGCACGATGCTATACATCTCTCTAGACTGCTACCGGTGCTCCTCGAGGAACCCACTTCTACCGATGCTCTTCGGGGAGCCACTTCTACCGATGCTCTTCGGGGAGCCACTTCTACCGATGCTTCTCGAGGAACTCCTTTTGCTAATGGCTTAAGTACTAAGATAGAGAGGCCGGGAATGTTCGCATTTTTTCACAACATTCCACGTAAATTACGCGTCAACTGCCGTGTTGTGAGCTGTGTGGCGTCTTCATGAATGCTACACGTCACTCCCCAAAGGGAGAGGGGTGTGTCGAGCTTGTGGGTTTGCTATTCTAGAGCTTTAGGGGCTACGAGTACATGTTCGTGGTATCATATTGTATGTACTGGATAAATTAGCGCAGTCACTGCTCCAAGCCATTTGAATATCCATTGTATCCGAACGCGCGTGTTGGCGATACATGGCGATCAAGGACATCAATAAAGTGTCACAAAGACTAAACAGCAGGTATATTTACCGTACATGATGCTGTATGATTGTTATTGTCACATATTCAATCTCCTTTCCGTTCTCATCGGCGAGAAGAGGGGGAGAGGTGGTTTGCCACTACTCGTAGTTGACGCCAGGGAGATCTCCTAGCTATTGATAAAATTTTCTTCTGCACCCTAGCAATGACCCGTGTTCATCTTTTAGGAGCCAATGGGAAATGTCAAAACACTTGTCATAGAAGAAAGTAAAATCCAGCCCGTCATTATCGAGGCATCTTCACGAGATTTGATAGGCTCATAGACTGTGCCTGCTAGACCAGAAGAACATTCATCGTCTTCCATTAGGCTGTTTATATAGCAAAAGAAGCCCACTCTGATAGATTCACTCCTATCAGATCATCAATGTATTCGATAGCATGTAACCTGATTCTTACTGTTGCTGCAATCACGCACAGTGGCGAGGAATGACTCGCCAGAAACTTGGGCGCGAACCATCGCGATACACATCAAAAGCAACAGCAACAAGCATGAAAGATTCCAAAGAATATCATTTAGAACGCGTTGTCTTTTTTCGTTTCACAAAATTTTCGTTACAGCAAGCTGCTTTTCGTTGCGTATGACGAAATACTTTGGTCTCATGGCCGGGCCTCTGGGTGAGATACTTAAATTCACGCATGATCCCCTTTTTGAAAGGTTCTAAATTACGCCCGGCTTTGGTGGAAGTTTGTTGTAGGCAGGAGAACGGATACTATTCCATTCCGCCGCTGGTAGCGATAGATTTTACATGGGATTTCTATCTTCGTGCATGAGCTTTGAACGAGAGCTCTCGGGAAAACAGGAAGCGGACAGGGAACGTCCACTCGAAACTGTGTGAGCGGTGACGAACTAAGTGTAAATACGGCATTCTCCTCTATGGCCGAGCAAATCTAATAATTGGACAGCGTTGTTTGTATTGTGAAGCAAAAGTGGCTGTACACGGCATGCCCCTGACCCTTGCCAAGCAATTTTATCATCGCCATGATCGTACTACAACAACTTGCAACAACGTGACAGAGTGCGCACTCACTATAAATGGGAGTGGCTTTCTTATTTGTCTCTATTCGAGTGTAATTCTGGACTTAGCTCTTTATATATTTCATACCTGCAGTGAGAAAAACCAAGCGATGTTGTGATACAGCTGAGAGACTAGTCGGCTCGTAGTGTGTGAAGTGCGGCAATCACTGCGGCACAGCGGCATTGTCGGCGTTCCCAATGGCTCCGTTTTATTAAATCTGTATTAAAAAGCACTGATTGATAATGCGATTCAATATTGATTATCGTGAACCTGAAATACGGCATTGGAAGGCGGCTGATAAAAGAGATCCTTCATTTTTAAGCATCAATGGGTCGATACTCGCAAACTGTTGCCCACGTAACGTATGGCAACTTAACTGTGTCCAAACTCGGCCACGCTTTTGCCACTGGCACAACTCTGCCGCCAATCAAAATCACTTGCTGCACCATCAACACCATTTGATTCCAACATGATTCCCAAAATGGAAACGTGGCACTCAATCTGCTTTAATACTATGGTATAACTCTGGAGAAAATACCGAGAAAACGAGCGCACAACTAGCCCTAGCAGAAGCTATTTTGGAGTAGCGCGGCAAACGCCCTTTGAGCTTGCTGCAGGTACAAACCCACGAAATCGGACCATGCCTTAAGCCAGCGCTCTGTAAAACTTACTCAGCATGTTCATCAACGGAGATTGAGGACATGTCGTCATTTCAATAGACAAATTCAATAGACAACCACCGTAATTGGATTGTTCTTGAGAGACTGAAAGGGGCAAGGCTGCTAACTAACAGGTCTAATGGTATGCGTGTCAGCACCGTAATGTGGAATACTGACTGGGCGGATGTCTCTCTGCCGCCGCTATGATGCGTTGTTGGGACCAGGCGGTTAGTTGACAACTTTGGAGACAACATTTACCTCATTGCAAGCCTAAAAGTTAAACTTGAAAAGTATAAATATATGTCTCATTGGCAACCCAATCATGTTATTCTCCATAGCTTTCTTCAACATCTCTTCGGTAATCATCTAAATTGTCTTCAGCTTCAACTTGAAAATGTCAAACATCACCTCGGCTATTATACCGGCCGTCAACCATCTTGCGGTTGGGGACTATAATGTCTTTTACCGAGAAGCTGGTCCAGCCGATGCTCCCACAATCCTACTGCTTCATGGGTTTCCTACGTCTTCATTCATGTTTCGCCACCTGATCCCGATCCTCGCGGTGAGCTATCATGTAATTGCCTTGGACTATCCGGGATTTGGATTCACAACTGTTCCTTCCAAATTCCCTCATACATTCGATAACCTTGCTACTGTCACCGAGAAATTCCTGGAAGCTCTCCACATTTCGAAGTACGCTCTTTATATATTTGACTACGGTGCCCCTGTTGGCTTGAAGCTTGCTGTACGAAACCCTCAGAGCGTGACGGCTATTATTTCGCAAAACGGCAATGCGTACAATGAGGGCCTAGGCCCATTTTGGGATCCCGTGAAAAAATACTGGGCATCGGGAAGCAAGGCGTAAGAAACTCTCACGTATTCACCAGTTATGTATAGGCGAGGGACAATGATAACTAACACAGCATCGACAATCCAGTGACCGTGAGGCTTTGGAAGGAGTTCTCTCGTTTAACACTACGGAGGGACAATACACCGGCGGAACTAAGGACGTTGCCGCTCTGGAGCCTGAATCCTGGTGGCTCGACTGGACTCTCATGGCAAATAGGCCAGGCAACGATGACTATCAACTCGATCTGTTCTATGACTACCGAAACAACGTCAAGCAGTATCCAGAGTTTCAAGAATACTTTCGGAAGTCTCAGGTGCCACTACTCGCCGTTTGGGGCGATAAAGATACCATGTAAGAGAAGACATCCAAATTTGTCACTCCTTTTTCGGCGCAAACTGACTAAGAGGTGCTTTTAGTTTTGTTCCGCCTGGAGCAAACGCCTTCAAGCGCGACCTGCCTAAGGCTGAGATCCATCTGCTCGATGCTGGACACTTTACATTGATCAGCAACCTAGATCAGATGGTAGGATATATACTCCCGTTCCTTGCCAAACATCTTGGCAAAGGATGTGCGTAAAGTATTGCATCTAAGGCATTGCATCTAAGGCATTGTGCTAGAAAAGAGAAAAGGAGTGTGATACATTATATATCCGAGTAAATAGTTCTCAATTGTAGTATCTCACATTATGAATGGCAACTCCTGAATCGCCATATTTGCGGCTTTTAACAAAGATATTCGACTTGTCAACTGCTTGAGAATCCACCATAGGCTACCAAAAGACTTTTGCCAAGATGGTTTATTACTTATTCTCCAACACACACCAGTGCTTACTCGAAATATAGTAGACTTCAAAGTGACCGAGTTTGTTGGGCTAACATCCGCCTTTGCCCCTGCAGGGGTTTTAGGCCGCGGAGAAACCCCGTCAAGAGTCATGTCGCGTCATCTTGCATACAGGGGCTTACATGTTTTACATGTCTAATCGTACTGTAAGCGAGGTGGGACTCGTGTTATTTGGGGCGAGTGATTTTGCTGACGAAGATGGCAAGCAAAACTCTCAACATCTCACATCTTTTCTTTCACAATTTCTACTCTAATTGCTAACTGAGTGAGATTGGGGAAGAAAATAGGTGCTATAATGATCATTTGAAGACGGATGTTAGAGTCTCAATACCAGACGTACCAGACGTTTCTGTGGATACGTGTTGTCATTTATGAGTCTTCGCTGTACAGGAATGTAACAGTTAGAAATACCATGAAATGTCATAGCAGGAGAATATTTTGTGTATAACATATTAACACAAAAATCGAACATAAGGAATTCGTGTAGGTCTACAGGGCTAATTAGTTGCATGTTCTCATCTAGGAGTGCGTAGCTTTTACAACACTCTTGGTACAGTTCGCGCTGGCATTATGCATCTCAGCTTCTGTTGCACGCAATTCTTGGCAAGCATATCCTCGCATTCTCGTCGATGAAATACATATCTCAATATATTCCTGTCCTTACACAGAATCAAGGCTGTCAATATTTTACGTGGTCACAGAGAACAATCACGCGTAATCGCTTCATCAACGCTCATACACTACAGCGTCCTTTATCATGGAAATACGCGGGACCAGCTCCAGGCCATTTGCCAATCTGAGACGGTCTATACTCACTTACAGTGGCTTACATAGAGTTCCTTCCGACAAGTCGCTCTATCGCTTCAGGATAGTATCTGGAGCAGTAAATAACACTACTCGCCTATACTACTACCATTTACCGTTAATACGATATGTCTCCAAAGCAATGCTTAACGACGATCAACTCTAGTTTGATGCTGAGGTGATGGGCGTTATGTTTTCGCGAGGGTAGAGCTAGCACTAGTAGTAAAACACCTCATAGCCCTACGGGGGAAAATCAATCAAGAGCAGCTCTTCGGCTAGGCTGTATATTCCTCGAGCTGTGGATTGTGGCGTTTGGGGTAACACCACATTAGCAGAAGCCATGGCGACAGACAAGCTCATATTGGCGTGGATGGTGGGGGCCGCCGTTAGATGCTCGGAAAGCCAACAGGAAGATTGCCACTTCGTGCTGAGAGAAAGATTCCATCTGGAAACCCTTGAGGGCTCCACAAAGAAGCTTCCGCACTTATCGCAGTTCCAAAGCAACAATTATTGCAGGCGAACCATGTCCACCATGACCGCCTAACCCACTTGTGGATAATGCAAGTGACTGAATCCGTCGTTGCTATGCTGTTGTGGTTGTGTTCTTAGTCATTATGGTATTTGGGCAAAAAACAGCGAGATGCTTGTCCGTGGTTGCTCTAAGAGCGATGACTTCAACACGGAGTTGTGTGATGGCAGCGGCAGCATTGCAGCCAAAGAGTCAATGCTTGCCAATCCTGTTTCTCGACTGCCGGATGATTTCATACTTTAAAGACATAAACACACCTATGAATGTCGAGTTGTCCGTATTTCGATTGGTAACAATGCAGTAAGACTTCGCTTCCGGACGAACTCGGGCGGCTGAAGAAAATGCACATGCCAGCTCTGCATTCTAAGAGTGCAACACAAGTTCAATCTGCCCCAGTGTATCTTTCGTAACTAGCTTGGCCATTAACTCATCTCATGCGGCGCGAAAATTACTCCCAAATGGCTGACAAACTTTTTTTCGTCCGCGGTAACCTACGTAATTAGGTTTCATAGCTGTGCCCGAGTCTGCTGGGAGAGTTACAGCAGTGGGCGGTGATCAGGATTCGATTCCATATGGTTTCTTGGCGTTCATTTGTTGATTCCATTGAGATGGAGATATTGAGAAGGGTAGGGATATATAAACACATGGAGAGATGCTTTTTCTCGAAAAGAAACTTCAGAAACAACAATAAAGCAGAATCACAAGCTATCGCTACATCCAAAAGTACTTCCGAACTCTATTTCCACTTTAGTCGATATCTTCATCTCGATCGCACACAATGGCCGAAAAGGTAGCTATAATGCATACAATGAAAACCAATTTCTTATTAACATTCAATTGTTCAGTTTACTATTTATTCGTCGGTGCAAAGCCAATGGGTTGGGGTTATGCTTCTTGCGCTTGAAGAGAAGGGCCTCAAAGCAAACGTGGATTACGATGTCAAAGAGATTACCCTATGTAAGTCTTCAAGCCCCCATGTTTTCGCAGCTACGAACGGTTCTAACGAGTTACTCTGTAGCAACTGGCGACAATTTCGCACCGGAATATATCGCCATCAATCCCAATGGCACAGTACCTTCTCTTACTGCCCCATCGCTCAGCAAGCCTATCATTGAGAGCGCCGATATTTTGAGATGGATCGACTCTCGCGGGACCAAGACCCTTGTACCTGAGGATGAAAAACGTTCCAAAGAAATTCTCGAACTTATGCATTCTCCTTCAATGACTACCAATCTCATCCTGTTTCAGGCACGGGATCCTGCTGAGATGGAAGTCAAGAAAAAAAGCGGCTGGAACGGATTCCTCGAGGGGCGCCAGGCGCGTCTAGAGAAGGAACTTGCCGCACAGCCTGAACATCCGTTTTATGTTTCGAAAACTGCGGAGAATCTTGGCATTACATCATTGTATCGCGCCAAGGTTGGCCCCGAACATGAGGGTCTCTATCATATGACAGATGAGATGTACCGCACCATGGCTGCAGGCCTCGATAAGCTGGAAAGTCTGATCGCATTGCCCTTTGCAGCTGGCTCTCGAGTGAGTGAAGCCGACTACAACACGGTTCCGTGGCTTGCACATGCCATGATGGGAGCGGATACGCCAGTGACAGCAATTCAAGACTTTGGTCCTTTGGAGAGGTTGATCCAAAAGACTGTGCCAGATTTCAAGATCGGTCCAAAAACGAGGCAGTGGTGGTCAAATGTGGCAAAAACAGAGGCGTTCAAAAAGGTGTATCCAGTCTTGCATTAAGTCATTGTCGTCGATTTGGTTCGGCGTGGTAGAAATTGGTCCAGCTTTCGCTGGGAAACCCATCAACCATGGGCTGCTTGTCAAAAGTTAACACATATGATGTTGTATTTATAACGTATCTTATCCAATACCTAAACCTCTTCTTATTCCGAAACTTTTACATCTCATAATTAGTGAGTGATGCTCTCCAACATTGCATTTGCCAGCCGGTTCCTCCAGGTGGCTCTCCAACATAACCTGGGCAAATTGAATAACCTAAATGGCGTAACAATGTATCAGCTACTATAGCGATATTTTCTCTAGTACTTACTACTATATCTACATTTCTCTAATAACTGCTACTAAGTTTATATTTCTCTAGTAACTGTTATTATAATTATATAGTAGAATTCGGGTGCTGGCTGAAGAAGCGTTCACTACGAAAGAACTAGTTGATGAGCTGATTAGGCACTTATATTACTGAATATATGCACTTATTCATCTTGTGGTTTCGCTGTGAAATCACTTGGCAATTTAGCATGATTATAGAATGTCAGGTCTTGATAATGGAAAGGTGGTAACTGGAGCCTGGGTAGCCAATCCGGATGCAGGTCAATAAATGATTTGGAAGGCCACAAAAAGATGCTAATATTTGGTATTGACGTCAATCTCCTTTTACGCCTGCAGGCTACAAAGAAAGAGACATAAATTGGCTCAGATTCATGTAGATGGGTCATAGGCTATATTTGACGATACTTATTGCCAATGTATTATAATTATTTCACTGCCATTGTAAAAGCGTTCGGCAATATACAGCCAGTTAATACAGTGAATACAACAATTTAGATTATCCTATCTGTAGTAAAATGAAACGAAAAGAAAAGAAAGCAATCTTTCAGTTCTTTTCCACCGCTTCTGACTCAATATGTGTTTCATATGCATCGACCTTTTCCGATGCAAATTTCCGAGCAGACACCTTCTTTGCAAACAAAATATCGAGTTCTTCGTACGTCCTGCCTTTGGTCTCTGGTAGGCGAAAGTAAGCCCAGATGAACGTCAATAGAGCTGTGCCGCCCCTGATGACAAATGTTAGCTGATTCACTTCTGTTGTTTTCATTTGGCTTACCAGAAGAATCCTGTCTTTCCAGATGCGTTCCAAGCAGTAGGGTTCATAAAATATGGCTCAAGGACCTGTGAAACAATATTTATGATCTAAAACAGTGTCAGTAATGTATGTGTAGAAAGAAGTCTAATGTTGAATATTACCTGATAGGCTGTCCTGGCCAATGACACCGTAAGTGGGCGCAGCCTGATGGACGATGTCTCGGATACAATTGCGTACGCAAGAGGACCGACAGTTAAGGCATATACCAGAAGCCAAAAGATGCATAATGCCGCCTCTGCCCAAATGGCGTTCTTGGCGGAGGTCGCAGCGTTTATGATTCCGATAACGAGGAGCGTAGTACATAGGATACCTTGGCCCGTTACGTACAAAGTTCTGCGGCCGAAATGGGTAATCAAGAGCCAGGAAAATACTGTTCCCAGGAAAGCAATTGCCGTTCCACCCAAATTGAGCTGATATGCGTGATCTGGGCTCATGCCAGCTGTATGAGATATGTTAGCACAATGATCGCTGGAATGCTTTCGTTTTGACTTGAGCGATCTTACCTGTCGTAAAGAAATAACTAGGGGAGTACGCAAATGAACTTCCGGAAAGAATCTGCCCGAAAAAGGCAACGCAGCAAATTTCTGTGCGACGAAGGTCAGTGCCTTTGAAGCACTCGATGTAAGATTTGCTTTCTTTCGCTTGAGTTTCCTCGATGTTGACGGTGTGTATCATCATAGCAAGCTGGCCATTGATTTGGTCCTCAGTCTTCTCTCCTCCTAGACGTCGTAGACTCTTCTTCGCATCATCTACCCGGTCTTTGCGCACGAGGAACCAAGGACTTTCGGGTGCAAAGAAGCAAACTATCATGAGAGGGACAGGCCATATCCATTGGATGGCAAATGGAATACGGTATGCCCATTGATCCTGGCGGTGGATGAGTCCCTCAAGCACACCTGCTGCGATGAACTGGCCGATTGCCCAGCACAGGTTGACATAGGTCGTGAGGTAACCTCTCAGATTTGTCGGGCAAACCTCTGACGCATACGACGGACTGGCGACTGCAAAAACACCCCAACTCAGACCGCAGAGGATTTGACCAACTAGTAATACTGCCGCGGAGTTGGCGAAAAACACGATGAAGACGAAAGCGTTCATAAAGAACAACGCTCCAATCATCACGTATCGGTAACCGAGCTGAGACACGAGATATCCGTTTAGGATACCGCCTGAGATATCCCGTACCTATTAGTGACACAAAGAACATTAAGCCACAAGCACGAGAATAGGGTCAATACCGAAAATTGCTCCAACGGTCGAACCCATATTCAAGCCAGACTGCCAAGGCGCTGAGACCTGGTATCCCACACTCCCTCCATGATCCGTTCCATATTTCTTCGCGAACTCTGGATATCCTTCATGCGTCCCACCTCAATGTCAGAGTCTTGGTTTCAGTCAAGGGCATTTGTATCTTACCAAAGAAATTCCCCATGAGGATTGTGTCGTAGCCCTCCATAATGATACTCATAGAGATCATCATGGACCAGAATACAGCCTTGCGGTTGCTTTTCAAGGCCTGCAACAAGGTCTGCGAATGTTCTTCGTCGGAGGCATGCTTGGCATCGACGATCGCACCTTCACCGAGAGTCTCCTCAAGGTGAGTGGCCGCCGCCTTTGTAATGTGTACTTCTGCCATGGCAGTAGTGTGATATGGAAGACTATCCAACCACTAAGTTTAAGTCATGAACGCACCAGACCAGATTACAAAGGCTTTAACTTGAGGGCCACAATTGTGGACATGTACCGAGTCTTATACAGATTGGAAAGGTATGAAAGTTGGGCGAATACCGGTCAGCTGGCATCATTAGCTCGTACCACTCTCGGGATCAAAGGTAATTGGAGCGCCAAACAGCAAGTCTAGGAATAGAAAGAGCCCAGACCGCACCAGATCGCCCTGTGTCTGTCATTTTTGGAACTTTATAGCAATTATCCACACGGTTAATCAGTATTAGCCTATACTCGCAGTAGTGCTCATATCGATATTACAAGCCATCGAATCCATGCGCGTCTCGGCAAGCCTTTAGCTTTCGATGATTGATGGGCATATCGACTGATGCTTTTGAGATGGCTTCAAATGCTTCTCAACCCCACGTTTGCCCCTCTTTTACCCGAACACTGCTAACATGGTTGGCATTCCTAGTGTACGGAGTGCATGTAAGTTTGGACGCGGATGATTACGTTCCGTGGTTGGATAGGCAACTAGTCACCAACGGCATTACACTGATGACTTGACGCTTCTACTCCGCAAAGTCCACAGGGATTTACGGGCGGTTAGAATGTTCGTTCCCCTGAGGAGCTGCCTCTCTCCGGCTGTCGCTATGTTTTACGACTCAGCTGTACCACGTGAATACGTAGTACTGTGTGTAATTCATCACCCACAAGAAGCTTTAGATGGACCTCATCGGAAACAATGGCAAATTAGATCTTGTCTCGTGAGCCGGCCATCCAGATTTCAGGTTGCAGTTCGCTTATGGTCATCGGCCAGTTGCCCCTCTACCGGGGTCTTCTACTAATCATCCTCGCTCAGAACATGGCACGACCAAATACAAACTTCGGACTTTCTGCATCCTGGAACGCGGGGATAGACTGTAGCGTTACGAGATCGCATGCATTTACAAAATAACTACTCCGAAGCTACTGTGTAATACTCCGAATGTGTCGGTCAAGATGCAGTGGGGTGATGTCCCAGCTAGATGGGACACCGTGCGAAGTAGGACTGCCTGCCTCTAATGCCGTGCTGTTCGTTATCTATCTTAAGCTGCCTACGGTCTGGATAATATCAATGCTGATACTAAATGTCTCTTATATCTGGTTTTATTATAATACAAGCTAAGCCAGTACAAAGGGTTTTTTGGGATAGCTACAAAGCTTTGCTCCGACGGCGTTACTCTAACGCTAGACCTTTCGAGTTGGCCGAAACTTGTGGGAAATAATCACATCAGCTAGATCATAGCGACTTGATGCTCACGAAAGGGCGCAGATTGACCCATAAAGCTATCGAAAAATAATCATGTGGCTGTGTAATGAATAGCATCATTCTAAACGTCTCAAGAATTCGGACATTGCTTGTTAACCATAATATCTCCGCCAGTAGGTGAGCTTCGCATCTTGCATAGTAATCTTCACAGTTATGAAAACACCATCGCAAAGCCCTTCCAGACTGTCGCCTTCAAGACGATGGCTGCAAGAAACACTGCAAGTCTCCAGCTCCACGATGTAAGTTGTGATAGAGTTTGAGATCTAATGTGCTCCAGATACTCGGTACAGTTTCCCTCCATTACGGTCTTCGCATCATTGTATACCGAGCATGCATGCTCGCACTCGGGTCATTGACCCCGAGCTCTCGACGCCACCATACGGGCTAACGTCTCAGCTTTATCAGATGGCCCCGCTAAGCACGGAGTGGTAATGAACTCCGTACTTTATATGCAAAACCCATAACATTCTGTTGAGTGGCACGATTGGTGGAACTCGGTATATCGCTCGACATCGGCAAAATGTCTTCTTAGCGCTCGTCGACTTCTCCGAAGGCCCTCGTTTTGGAAACATTACGCAGCTAAAGATCTTGATCATTATTAGAGCGCTTCAGCGACACCCGAGATTTTAGCCTAAACGCAAGAAGCATCCGACTGATCATTGCCACCTGCGAAACATCAAGCCATAGAAACCCTCTTATGAGCAACTAAGAATAGACGTTTTCTTTATTTCCGTGGCCGCGCCGCTTCTGCAGGTATAACAGCTATACCGGTCAATTGATCTTAACAATCACTAAAGGAGAGAGGCGTAGCTGCGCGAAAAGGCATAATGACAAAGTTCAGGGATGGCATGTGGCTGCCCATAGAGGGGAAGAGGACGGAATATGCAGAGGATGTATATACCATCACAAAACGGGCGGATGGTCGAGCCCTATCATTACTATGTCCGACAAAACACGTTCGTTCGCGGGGTGATACTCTAAACCTGCCTACTGTGACACTTGTAAGTATACCTCAAATTTTAGGTACATGGATAAAGATGCTGATCTTTTTAGGATATTGAAGCCGTTTTTGATGGCGTGATTTCTATCGAAGCCACTCACTGGTCTGGAGCTGCAAAGAAGGGGCCTGACTTCGATCTTTTCCCTCAAGGAAAGCCTCAGGACGATGCTAGTATTTCTGTGTCGGACAAAGGCACAACAATTGCGTCAGGTTCCGTGAGCGCTACGATTCATCCTGACCAACATACGTTTGATATCCGTTTCCATGCAACAGATGGATCTAAGGCTTTAACATCATTACAAAACCGCAGCGTGGGCTTTGCTTATGGTCCAGCGCCTAGTACCCCTCTTCAGCTCGATGATATGAGAAACTTTGATCACTACATGTTCACCCAGACAACACTTAGCGTGGGGGAGACTGTACACGGACTTGGTGAACGTTTTGGCGCATTTAACAAAGTCGGCCAGAGTATCACTCTATGGAATTCGGTACGCTTTGACACCTGCCACGTCCTCCACTGATATGCTTGTCAGCACGTCACGCTAACCAGTACCAGGACGGTGGCACAAGTTCTGAACAGGCCTACAAGAACGTGTCGTTCTGGCTTAGTAGTCGGGGATATGGCGTCTTCATCGATACTCCAGACAAAGTTGACCTGGAAGTTGGAAGCGAACGCTCATGCCGGGTACAAACCAGCGTCAAAGGTCAGCGTCTCAAATGGTATTTGATATACGGGCCCTCGCCAAAGGAGGTTCTATATAAATACACCACTCTGACTGGTAGAGCGGGAAGAGTCCCGGCTTGGAGTTTCGGTCTCTGGCTTTCTACATCATTCACAACTAGTTACGATGAGAAAACCGTCAGCTCATTTCTGGAGGGCATGGCAGCTCGTGATATTCCGGTCGAGGTATTTCACTATGATTGCTTCTGGCTCAAAGCATTCCACTGGTGCGATTTTGTTTTTGATACGGAAATGTTTCCAGAGCCTGCAAACATGATTAGCCGCCTCAAGGCTAGTGGCCTGGTCAACAAGGTATGTGTCTGGACGAATCCATACCTCGGCCAGGCTTCGCCCGTGTTCAAGATGGCAGCAGAGAAAGGCTATCTATTAAAGAGAAAAAATGGTGATGTCTGGCAGACGGATCTTTGGCAAGCGGGAATGGGAATTGTGGATTTTACGAACCCTGAGGCTACAAAGTGGTTTGTTGGCTGCATGGAAGCTCTCTTCGACACCGGTGTCTCTGCCATTAAGACAGATTTCGGCGAAAGAATCCCGGTCAATGAGGATATACAGTGGCATGATCCAAGCGTGGACCCGTCAAAGATGCACAACTACTACTCCTTTATCTACAACAAGGTGGTGTATGAAGCTCTACAGAAGCGCCACGGTAAATCTGAGGCCGTTGTCTTTGCAAGAGCATCGACAGCAGGCTGCCAAAGGTTTCCTCTACAATGGGGCGGTGATTGCGAGTCGACTCCTGAAGCAATGGCTGAGTCACTTCGCGGCGGGCTGTCTCTTGGTCTCTGTGGTTTCTCCTTTTGGAGCGTGGATATTGGAGGCTTTGAGGGCTACCCGTCGCCGTGGATATACAAACGATGGGTTGCATTTGGCTTATTAACATCGCATAGCCGTCTTCATGGTAGTAACAGTTACCGTGTTCCCTGGACGATTGACAACGATGACCCGGGAGAACAGAGCTGCGCGAAGACATTGGCAAGATGGACTGCTTTAAAGGCCCGCCTCATGCCTTATTTATATGCGCAAGCCGCAGAATCTATTGCAGGAGGCCTTCCGCTAAGTGTTCGCGCCATGTGCTTAGGTATGATTGCTCCGTTAGAAGAGTGAGCAATATGAGTGCCAATGACTAACATTATTCTCCAGAGTTTCCGGAAGACCCAACCTCGTGGTATCTTGACCGCCAGTTCATGCTTGGATCCAAATTACTGGTGGCTCCGATTTTTGAAGAGACTGGAGAAGTCGAGTTCTACTTGCCTGAAGGTCGATGGACGAATTTTTTCACTGGGGAAGTAAAATCCGGGCCTAGGTGGGTGAAAGAGAAGCACGACTTTGATACACTGCCACTTTACGTCCGCGAGAACACTATTCTGGTTTTAGGCAAGGAGGGCGAGAGGCGGACGGTATACAACTATCTTGAGGACGTTGAAGTTCGTTTGTATCAAGCTAGTACTGGAGCTGAGGCAAAGCTAGTGGACAGTGAGGGCAACGAAAAAGGCATGCTAACAATCGATGCCAACAACGCTGTTGCAGGTCAAAATCTTCTTCAAGGCAATCCGAGTATTCAGATTATATCTAAATAAGTCAAAAAAGAAGATCAATGAGTGGCTTGATGCCATAATTTACCCGAGAAAGATCAGTCTTCTCAATAAATCGTTGCTAATTTCTTTTTTTTTTTTTTTTTTGGCAACTCCCTGATCAAATTGTCTAATAGTCTACCAATTGTATACCCGTATTCTTGAGATCGGTGTGTAGGAATGTTTCTAAAGCTTCTATATCTTATCGTCTTGCAGTAATCCTTCTATTTTTGGTATGAGTAATCCAACAATAGTTCTCGCTTGTCATTCAACTGGCTCAGTTTAAAATATCTCTCACAGTTGTAGCTATGTATGCATGTCAGCGATCTTGGAATAACATAATTTACATGTAAATGTCCAACTTACCTCCAGCATGCGGTGCCCGTCGCTAATCTTTGGCATCCGCGCACATACTCGCGGAGATCCTCATTAAATTTCTCGTCAGTTTTGCTCCAAGGAAGCCTGGCCTCCGCAGCCACACAAATCTCATAATGCTCTTTCAAAATACCAAGAACTTTGTCTATGGCTTCTTCAATCGATAGGTTGTTGGCGTTCATGAAAAGGAAGCAAAGGTTCTCAAGTTGTGAAACGCGCTGAGAGAGGGTTAATCACCAAACGCCTTTGTACGTGAACACAAATGAATATTCAATACAAGTAAATGTTCAACACAAATGAATGCTCAAATAAGGATGGTGACTCACAAATTCTTTCTGGGAGCTTTGAACTTCGTTGACAAGAATCGTCAATTTGGTACACTCCAAAACAATCTCCTCCATGGCCTCGTGCCTGCGCACCCACTCCGGGAGCTCAAACTCCATGGCAAATTCATTCTGAGTGATAGAAGGAATGGCGCCTACGTCATTTGCACGATTATTGAAGTGATCCCATGGATCTGGAAGATGATCTGCCTCCCGGACATGCTGCTGGGTACTGGCTCCATTGATGTAGTCGTGCAGCTCCTTTCTGAGGCGTTCTGTGGAACTGGGTCCAAGTCCCTTTCGGAGATCCCTGAGGATAGGATAAAACATCTCTACAGTACCTCGGGAACCTGGTGGAGGCGTGTAATTGGGATTGGGGCCGAGACAATCGTCAACACACTTGTTTGTCTCAGCACAACACTGTAGTGTGCCTTCTCTGTCGTGGGTGAGCTCACCCCCAGTGTCAATCTCTATCGGACAAAGTCAGCGTCAAAATATCGAATATTATTAGCTGTAGGGCTTTGTACCGTCGTCCCAAAAGAATATCTGCATCACATATTAGCTTTGTGTCATGAAGGTGTCATGAGAGTGTCATGAAATGGGACTATATATCAGTGCATACCCAATAAAGAAACTGTGAAAGCACCAGCATCTTGTCCTTCTTGCAGTGAGGGTAGTAAATACCCGTTAGGAGGGTATAGTTGCCACGGGCTCGATGCTTAGCTTTCTTCTCCTCTGCCACATTGACGCTTTGAACACGAATCAGTATAATGTTGTCAATAAGAGCAACTTGAGACTCACGTTTTCAGCCATTCGTCAATTTCCAAGTTGATTTCATCAATATCTGGTTGGAATTCACTGATCCAAGCAGGCATGAGCGCAAGAATATCTGGCACGAGAACTTTCTTATTCAAGACTCTCTTTATGACTTCTTTACGTTCATCAAATATCTCTGTGGTATCATTCTTGGTATGGCTAGTACCAAGTGTGTGCTTCAAAGCAACATCACGTAAAAAAAAGACGAGACTCCTGAGTTGATCCATGGTATCAGATTAGTCCAAATAATGCCGTCTTGTTCCAGGCGACGGGCTCTTGGATCCCGCTGTATTAGCAGGATATTTAACATTCTTTAAATGGGCTCTACGGATGTACGGATATATCTTAAGCCAAGATCTTATCAAATCCATCCTCTGATATCAATGTAACCTGAATCAGTTGTCAATAGCCCCTCAAAGGGACGCATTAACGTTACGAGGCCCGAACCCTTTCAAAGAAGCTCCGAATAGATATGTAACGATGACTAAATCGATATCTTACGATTTACGAAAACTCCATAATCACTTGTAGGCTATCCGGGGAACCTTGGATATGCCCGCGCGACAAAGCTAAGACGAGGCGAAGGATGCTGCGGTCTGAGTGCAGTGGAGCTTCGTGTTACACAAATTACGTGATGTGCATGCAGGCAACATGGGACGAAAGATCCCATCAGCAGATCCTTGCAAATCTGAGCCTCGTTCAAACCATACTCATAGCTGGTTAGTTTGTCAAGTGCTCCTTAACCAAAAAAAGGAAAAAACTCCCAGCGTCCGAGATATTAACTGGCATATGCCGTACTGGGAATGTAACACCACTAATCCCTAGGTTGATATGCAGCAAGCATCATGGATCGTTTCATGTTTGAAGAATCTGACCGGATATTCAATAGCTCTCGTCATCCTCGGCAGCTACCTCTTTTCCGTAAGGCCAAATTCTTTCATATGATCCATGGCTAAATTTGCTGCAGAGATAATCTAGATACTGCTTCTCGTGTTCAGTAGTGCAGCTAGTTCGGACCGTGGGTTCATTGTCAATCCCCGCGTATTGACTAACCTTTAACAGCAGCTGTAATCCCAGCGCTTGTGGCAAAGCCCCGATCGGGAGATTCTCACCTCAGCACTACCGCCGTCAATCGAGCTTGCCTGTGTTGACCTCAAAATCTTATATCACTTGACAGCGCCTGCATATCCGTTTGCCTACAACTACTGCAGTGTAAGTGGAGTTTGTGATAGACGGATAACTGTGGAATGGAATGCTTGTCAGATAACGCAATGCACCGTATAAAACAGAACATTATTGCAATAAAGAGGCATGCATTGTTTGGGTCAAACGTTTCATTCGAGCACAACTATGGAGCATCTACTCCGTAACCAATCCTTCTAATCCTTCTTTGGCTCTAAAACTCCGAGGTGGAGTATCTCTTCCTTCGTAATGTCAAACTCAAGTGGCTTCAACTTGCGCGTCTGATCGAAATGCACGCTTCCGTATCGCAGATAGGCTGCAAATGTACCTTCTATGTTATCCTTATCATGATGCTCTTCAGAATCCCAAAGGTCTGCCAAAAACGAATCCAAAGCTCCGGGTGGGCCGTGAGAGAGTTTCATCGTAGATGTATTGGCAAGTGCATCTTTGACAAAATCCTCTGCAGCTTGCCAAGTTTCATCCTTGACAACACCTTCGCCCACGCGCTGTTTCGTAAGAAGCTCAAATTGGCGTGTGCCAGACCAGCCCGTCACTTGCTGAAAGTAAAATGTTTCCTGAAGGGCTGAAGCCAGAAACATATGCTTAGCATAGTATTCTGGACCGTTGAACCCATCTGATGGATCTATGATCTTCCTTAGACGCTCAAAGGCCATAAAGTGCGAGAGGTAATCGCTGAAGCCTTCCATCATTACTCCAAGATCTGGACAGTTCATCTTGTCCACAGGTGGGCAGAGAAGAGGTAAATGCTTGAGAAGAGGAGACTTGTGGAAGCCATGAGAGTTTGTTTTCCCTTCCCAAAGTGCTAAATAGATATCATGCCAGCGCTTAATGAATGGGTTACCGCGTTTGGCCGCAATAAATCCATTAAGCATAGTGAGGCATTCAGGGCGTATCTCGATGACGAAACCAGCCATCTCATAAGGCGAGGCAGGGTCCTCAATCTCTTTCCAGCAGATGTCATCTATATGTCGAAATAAGAATGAGCCGGCGTCCATCCAAACACCGCCATATTTCCACAACAATGGAAGCCTGATAAGATCTCCTTGATGAGGGCCGACGTGAGGTCCATCCATAGTATTGTTATTAAACGCATCGGGGAAGAATGATTCCTCGACAAAATGGTAGATGTTGGTCTCGGAATTGGGCACCCGGTCGAGAAGGTGTACTGTCCATTCTGGACCGAGACGGCGAACCCAATTGATGACATTCCGCTGAACCCATGGGGCCATTTTGCTGTAGCCAGAGTGCCAGAATGCCCAGACATTCTTATCTGACGTGACCGGATGTCGCAGTTGAAGCCATGCTGCTATCTCTTCATCTGAACGAAGGTCCAGCTTTTCTGCTGGTATGAGCTTCAGACCATCAGGGACCTCTGGTTTGACCGTGCTCGTATGATGAGATACTTCTTCAACCTTGGAAGGGGCCATTTCTCTTGTTCTTCACGTCTCAGAATCGATATAGACAAAATGAATATGCACGAGAGCCTTGTATGGCAACAGCAGATAAGCAAGGATTGAGAAAAATGGAATGATGACGCCCCATCTTAAAAGGACATGATGTTGAAGGCTAATGAAGCATATCCGCGTCTCCCAGAGACGGAAGGTGACGATTTCACGCCAATGCATCTCGCGCTCTACCGTCATGTCATGGCGCAAAGACCAACAGAATCCAATTAATCACGATCGGAAAGCGGCCGATATTGAATACGAGATGGTTCATCTGATAAAAGAGGTAGGATTCAGGGAAAGAAACCTAGGATTCGCTTAGCTCGGTCTTTCATTGCTGATACTGTGGTGTTAGTGATAAGATAATGGTGAATTGGCGATGTCACGTTGCAATGCGCCTGTAAGACAGAACGGCATTTACTCGTATGTGCAGTAATTCGTAGACTCCGCCTACCCTTGTCGATCTTTTTAGCGCTTGCAGATTGCTTGGCTTTGCTCTAATAACGTGCAGTAACACCCTGCTACTCTTGAAAATATTTTGACGATAACATATTGGACTCGTGTATTATTAGCTTGTTGGCTTGGTCCAAAAGGGAAACACGATAGCGAGTTATCATTCCTTTCCAATGCTAGCCAATTAACTTTCCGATTTTCTTTCCATTGGGCCGTTTACCAATCAATGCATCTTCAATGGTTGATTGAACTGGACACATCAATTTACACAGCCTAAACGTAGGTTACATTCCTCCTGCTTATGCATGCACGTTCTGTTTCCCCATTGACAAAGTCCCATATATGTTTTTCAGGCCCCTGTGAGGAACCAGCAATCTCGTGGGGTTTCCACCGTAGGATATAAGACGACTGAAGCTTACAATATTGGTCTAGTGCTCCCTCTTCGTGCTGACAGCTTGTTTCAATTTTCTTTCACAGTTCACTCTGAGAAGATCAAGCCGTTAACATGGCATTCTCAGAGTTGCTGGCAGACATGGAGTCATTTCCTACGCTGGCATGGGTATCGCCTGCCCTAACAGCTGTGGCTGTCATACTCGTAGCTCTGTTTTCCGGTTACCGGAAATCACCAAAAGGGTTCAATGTTCCTACTCTTGGTGAAGATTCTCAGATGCGATATGTACAAGAAGCCGACGTTCTTCTTCGAGAGGGATATGAAAAGGTAAGCTGATTTGGCAACAATTCAGATTGCTTTACCACTTCTAACAACTATTTCAACATAGTTCAAGAACACCATTTTCCAAGTCCTTACTCCGGATGGCCCAAGACTTTTTCTACCAAGAAAATTTGCCAATGAGTTGAAGCCATTTAAGCGGCATGAAGCCAGCGGAATGAAGGCTCTAGCTGACGTATGTTACATGTCTGAACTCACACGTAGAGTCCACATATCTAACTAATTATCTAGCGTCATCTTGGTCATTACACCACAATTGATCATGAAAGCGACGTGATGCTTGGAGCTATCAAGATTGATTTGAACAGGAACTTGGGCTTGTTTGTCGGGGATGTGGAACAAGAAGTTTCCCACTGCTTCAAGACCAACTTCCCCTCTTGCGAAGGTATGTCCTTCTCAGTGTCCAGCTAATAATCTTCTCTATCTCACACAAGCTGCAGAATGGACCCCAGTTGATCTCCACGAGACACTGCTTCGCATTGTAGCCCAAGCTTCTGCTCGTATCTTTGTCGGTTATCCAATGTGCCGAAATGATGAGTGGCTTGAATGTAGCACCAAATTCGCATTAGATGTCATGACTGGTGGTGAAAAACTAAAACTGTGGCACCCATGGCTTCGTCCATTTGCCCAATACTGGATCCCAGAGATGAGACGGATCAGGGGCGATCATCAGCGTGCGCTTGATCTGCTGATGCCGGAGTTGAAGAAGAGAGCCGCAGAAACAAGACAACCTGATGAGCCGCCTCGACAAGATATGATACAGTGGATGCAGCAGAGAGCTCAAAAGCTTGGAGACAAGTCATTTGACTATAAAGAGTTGGCAAATTTGCAAATGCTTACAGCAACAGCGGCCATTCACACAACCAGATTAGCCATCATTCATGCCTTGTACGACATTGCAGCTCGCCCTGAATACATAGCACCTCTTAGAGAAGAAATCAGGGAGGTAACCAGAGACACTAACGGTATTCTACAAAAGCAGCACTTGACACAGATGAGAAAGCTTGACAGCTTCATGAAGGAGTCTCAAAGACATAGTCCCCCGTCCGTTGGTGAGTTTCCGCATTGAAGAACGATTCAACCTTTTCGTCAAGGCTAACATAGGTTACAGCTACTTACCAGCGAAAAGCCATGATTCCAATTGATCTATCTAACGGCTTTCACATCCCCAAAGGAACAATTGTGCAGTGTAATACCAACATTCTCGATGAAACGCCAGCTGCTTGGGGTGAGCCACATGCGTTTGACGGTTTCAGATTTTACCGTCTGCGAGAGAACCCTGAAGACACCAACAGGTTTCAGTTTGCGAGTCCATCATACGATAGCATGCAGTTCGGTTTCGGCAATGACGCATGCCCTGGTCGGTTTTTTGCGAGCAACCAGATCAAGATTATCTTGTCCTACATCCTTTCAAACTATGATATCAAATTTGAAGATTCAGTAAAGGGACGGCCGAAGAACTTTATGTTCGAGGTCAATGTACTGGCAGATCCCACTGTAAAGGTGTTATTTAAGAAGCTATAAATAGGAAACTTCAATCATCTATAGTTTCGAAGCAAAACGAATTATTAAAATATTGAGTCGTCCTCAAACAGCCCAACGACTACGTATAATCCAAATGTCACAACAATATACAGAATAAATAAAACTTATCTATTAGAATCTTACCTATTTAGGTATCTGCTGCCCTCATGACTCTCCTATGCTATCGTTCCTTTCGTCTAGCATATGCTACTATCATGTTGAGACTCTACTACTGCTACTTTCATCCAGTATTTGTTACTATCATGTTCGAATTGAGGCCTTGGAAAATACCTTTACTCATAGAAAAGAAAGTTGAGATCTACGGTAGCTTTTCATTCATTGAGTAGTACCATGTCTAGAAGAGTTTCAGCATGGTCGCATAAAAGACAGTTTAAGAGAAACAAAGGAGAAAACAGCACACCCAAGATAACCATTACATTAAACACAAACTTATGAAGAGTCGGGATAAGCGTGTAAGGGAAATCCCTTCCTATTAATATTTCAAGAAGATTTTGTGAGTGTGTTACTATGTGTAATGGGACTGGAAGTAGTAGTAGAAGACAGCACCCCAAACTTCTGTTAATTAACATCCATTATCTGCAGTCCCACCCTATACGATCTAAAGTTATCATTATGGAGTGGCATGCGGTGCTGCGCCTCGATTCATAGGGCTTAGAGCTGGTTCGTAAAACTGGAACAGACCTCAACGGGAATAATATCCTAGTTTAAGCGAAGCCAATCATTTTTTCACGATCTACTCCGTATCGGCATACGAGATATTCCCAGCAGCTATACGTCATAGCAATACGAACCTCCTATGTCTCTCCCATACGCCGTACATGTACCAGAATCGTGAGAACCAAAGATATTTATATAGACCAAAGTTGGGGTGATACCAGCCGCCTAACGACAAGCTACTCGATATAGCTTTTATAAAAAGATACGCAACGTGACAAAATAGCTCCGCATCTATTTATTACCCTATCTACATATGTACCGTATACCAGACCACCGCGTCGCTGCCTCTCCATCGAAGCATAGAACTCGTAAAATGCCAATCGCTAATTTTGACCAACGCAAATGCAGTATAAGTAAAATATACAAATTCTAGTATAGTATAAGTTTAGAGAATGTGCGTAAGATCGCAGGCGATTATGTGACTCTATCGGCCTTCTTTGTTTAATGTGTCGAGTTGAGACTCTTGAGCCTCTTGAGCAACGGGCAAATAGCTTCCCTTTTTGCTATGCGCATAACGGTCTTTGGCCCAACCGTATAGGGCACTTCCACTTAGAATGAGAGCCATGCTGCCTGCGCGATTGGCAGTGATTGGCTCTCCAAGAGTCACAACAGCGATGGCGCTTTGGGCCACACCTCGTGCGGCTGTCACAATCATGTGAGTGGTTGGACTAGTGACTTCGATTTGCATGAAGGTTGCTATCGTGAGCAAGAATCCGGCCACGCCAGTAAGCACTGCTGTGCCCAGGAACTGGCGAGCAGTGGCAGATACTTCAGCTGTGGCTGTCGAGCTGAAAAGAGCTGCAGTAGTTCCCAGTTCGCCAGACAAGACAAGCAGCGGCACGTAGAATCCAACAGCCATGACATTCGACATCCAGACCATCTGCCACATTCCTTCGCTGCTCTTGCCAAGAAAGCGCTTGACGACAACGGATTCGACGGCCGTGGTGAAACTAGAGATAACTCCGAGCAATACACCCTTGCCACTGGTGAGCATCTGGCTGTAGTCTGATGCCATTCCGGCGCCAAAACCAGCCATGACCATGGCGCATCCACCCAGGGACAACGGCGGGTAGTAAGGGCGAGGTCGGAGGACAAGAAGCGACAGCATGAGGGTGAATGGGAGTAGAAGTCCTCGAGCGATTTGGTAGACTGATGCATTAACCGAAGCCAAGCAGTACGTCTTTGCGAGAATGCCGACAAGTCGGGCGGCAGTGAGTGGGAGAAGTGCAATCCAAGCCTATAGTAAGTACCATTCCATATTAGTAGCTGTCACACGAATGCGCGGCGTCGTAGCATCGATATCGTCGGTTCCACGATGATCGCAACTTGATCGTGGGACAGATAAGCAGTGCCACTTATCACGACAGGAACATACCGAAACGGGTCTTGACAGTGTAATCCATTTTGTAAAGTAGCCGATGGTTGTGAGGAGCACAACTTGTACAGTCGTCTGGAAAGCCAGCAATGTCACGGGAGCGTCGATGCCGTTTAACGCAGATTTGGAAAGAATTGTACTCAAGATGGCGCACGTCGAGTGGAAGAGCACAACCAAGGCGACTCGGCGCCTGGAGGGCGGACGGGCCTCTGGAGCTTCACTCATCCTGGAGCGTTTCTATTTCGTAAGAAAGGGTCTGAGCGAGTGACTGGAAAAGGAATAAACGAATGGCTGGAATATTATTCCGTAAACACGGCGACGAAAGGAACATACAACACGACTACTTCGCACTCTGGTTACAGAAGCAAAATCTCTAGGTGCTTGAACGAGTAGGCAACGGAAATGCACAGGTTTCCAAATGCTAGCACTAGTAAGTAAAGGGGCAAGCTAGTGACTTGCCAGGAAAGATTATTCCATGCGGCTCTCACACCATACTCGTACATTACAGGCACTACGGAGTACGGAGTTCAGTATTACCACCATGGCTACGAAGATCCTCAACAAGGCTCAGTAGCATGGAGTGGTAAATTCTGTAGTGGGGATCATCTTATCGGACACGGCCCACCAAGTCGTTGACGGAAAAATGCCCCATGGATATAGCACATTTGTACTGTAATTTTATAAAGAGCCGTACTGTATGGAATTACATAGAGATATATCTACAGCTGTCATGTTTGTACTGTACTCGTATACTGTATGAGTAGGCAGCATGCCTTAGCAGTATATACTCGTATAATAAAGAGCTATTTTATGAGACTTTCCGAGCGTCTCTGTAATATTCTTCTAATAACGCATCCGATTTTCCGTGTGCTTGCGTCTACAGACAGAACGGAGAACTTTGCGAATGTCCGTTTCGGCGATCATCCACTTACGCGGCCGCCCCTTTCCCCTACATACAGGCACGGAACTACTAGTAGCAGCAAAGTTCAAGCAAACAAGGCACATCCAAGGATCTCACAAATTTGCGGCTGATGATACTCCTACTCGGTCCAATAAGCACAGCTCTCCCATTGACTCGTACCACCAGTAGGCGCGCAACGGCGCTCAGGTGCAATCCCTGATTACGTCGCCTCCATCACGCTAAAGACTTGGCAGGCTCCGCTAATAATAATATGAGGGAGCTAGAGAACATCAGCCAGCCACTCATAGCCGCGTATATTGAAGAGCCGTTGAGATGGTATAGTTGCCAAGACTTGACAACTCTTAAGACGAATGCCGCCTATTCCGATACCACCCCAAGTGACCTCTTTGTACCAGGTACTCAGGGCTGATTGTTGGCTTTATCCTTGTAATAATGACGAGGGTCTGCAGCAAATACAGAGGGAATAAAAACCAAAGAGAGACTATTCCTGCTCCCATAGTTTTGCGGAGCTAGAAGAAGTGGCTTCATATGAAGAAGTATCGAAGAGAAGGAAAAAAAAAACCAGAGAGGCCATCTCTCGTAAGTCTAATGCAAAAAAATGCTACGTAATCCATACATGATAAGAAAAGCCCACCCCAAAGACCGAAATTATCGAAAATGTAATGCTGTAGAAATCGCTTGTAGGGCCGTCATCATGCCGAGCCAACGTCCGCCGGGACAATCCCACTCTTTCTGAAATCCTCATCCATCCATTTCCTCACGTTCAACCGGTTCTGTTTCATTATTTTCTTGGCGGCCTCCTTGACGGCCTCTTTCTTCTCCAAGAAGGCTTTCCTATCACCAACCACCCTTTCGACCGTTTCCATCTCCCTTTCGTCTGGCTCTGAAAGCCAGGCTGCCTCACGGGGCAAATATGAATAGGAGGCGAGAAGCTTTTCGCTCGCCACCAAAGGAACTCCCGCAATAAGTGAAGCGGGGACTGTAGAAGAGGCCTTGCGGTCGAGGTAGGTGTCAGATGCAAATGCAGGAATAACTGCGTATGATTGTGACAGTAGTCTGTAAAAGTCGGGATACGAAAGATCCTCGTCAAATGCAACATTGGCCTGGATGTTTTCAGGCACCTTGACGTGTGGACCATGTCCGATCAAGTGTAGTTTGACCGTCTCATCGACGTGCTCGCTGTTTGTAGCAGCGCTTTCGTTAATCTTCTTCACGACGTTGTCCAGGCTGCCGAAGATTCGATTGTAGTCTCGGCGCTCGGGAGCATAATCTCCTTGCATAGCGAGTGAAATCTCCCGCAAAGTTTCGTTGTGTGTCTGGTTGACTGGGAAAATTGGGGGAAATGTTCGTGCCGTGACACTTGCCTGCAAGTTTTGCCACTGGGGTACTGATTTTTGCAGAAGATAATCAACCGTGTGCTGGCTGAGGCCGATGAAATCAACTCGCTCCCTGTCGACCCATTCTCTAACAACGTCGACATGTTTGCCTTTGTTCCAGTAGTCGGCGTGGTGGACCAGGCAGAACAAATGTGTTGTCTCGTTAAACAGGAGGTGTCGAAGAGGAGCTACTACGGACTCTGGCTTCTCAAGATCCAGCTCGCAAGTCGTTGAGACAACGAAGTGGGGAGGAGGAAGATTCGCGACGTCCCTCTTGAAGTAGTTGGAGCTGTTGACCGACATAATGGGCGTTTCCAGCTCCAGGTCGTTGACGATAACATCAGACTGGTAGCGCTGTTTGGCAAAGTAGAGTCTCAGCTCTGCGTTCGGGTGTCCACCAAATGCGTATACCAACGCTGCCGTCACTTCATCATGGACGCCGGCAGACTCGACAATAGCGATACGTATTGGCTCATGCTTCTCACATGGGAAACGGTCATTCCACCATAACAGGTCGTCATCCGTCGTGAAAAGGTTCTGCCAGTCCTTCCCAAGTAGCATAGACCTGGTACTCTCACGGCTGCTGAGGAAAAGTAATGCAATAGCAAGAAGAATAAAGAATAGGTAGAATGAGCGTAATCGCCTATAGTAGGCGGTGAAAACCATCTTGAGCATGTTTAGTTAGAAATAATACAGTCATAAAGATAACAGAAACAAAAACATCATGCCCTTCCACTATGGCACGTAAAAAAGAAGAAGGCCAGAGGCGGAAAAAGGTTACGGAAAGGTCAAGATTGACACGAAGGAATCGCCCCGGACCATAGTTTAAAATCCGGGAGTCTTCTCTATTGATTCAAGAACCCCAGCATGCCCCGGCCGCCACTTTCCTCATGTGTACATAGCGGAGGCTGATCAATATTTACCGCTATCCAGGCAGCTCACACTCCTTTAATGAGCCCAACTCTGGAGACGTTGTCATACCAGCTTGGACACTAGGCCTAGTATCAAGAACCCTGAAGCAGGCTAGCCGGCCGCGTGGTGGGGATGATAAACTGGCAGATCCTGGTAGCTGACACTACCGTCCTGCTTGGAACCAGAATTAGGGGCAGCCTCGAGCCTGCAGACATGGGTCAAGAATAGAATGAATCAAAGTACCAGCTACTTGTTCAGCTTTGCCAGGCGTATTGCCGCTAGGCTCGCTATTTGCGACGCTTTTAACACGTCCCACTGTGGTTTTATCTCAGGCGAATTTTGTCTTATGACAACCTTCATACCCGTGACACCTGTACAACCGAACGCAGGTGTCACTGTCAGCATTGAAAGAGCATAGCTACGGTGCACGCTTCTCACCATGCTGCTTGCAAATCGGTTTGGCCGGGCCACGATTATCGCTGGGGGCACCCTTCTGATATCGTTGCTCTTGGTGATACTGGCTCAGAGTGCCGACCTGAGATCACATCTCCCTAGCTCCACGTCAATATGGCCGGCTAAGGAGTGCTCTGCGTCGTCTTTGGGCGAGAACAGAAGGAACATTTCTTATGACCTAACGACGCCACCTTCGGTCGGATGTGAGGACATTGTCAACGATCTCCAACAACGACTCATCCAAGCATATACCAAGAGTCTGAAGGGTGTTCGATATGCAAACATCTGGGGTTATCTGGAAACGGAGAACAAGGGCGATGCTGCCATTTGGTCTGCCCAGCAGATTCTCATGAGCATGCTCGGTATTGAGATGATGGAGGCATGTCGGTAAGACTTGACACCAGCATCGATTGTGAATCATTCGTCATCCTAATCTATTCTCTCCGCAATACAGGTTCGTTGACAGAGACTGCGACATCGGGAAATTTCGCAAAGTCCTTGAAGAGCACCGCCCTCATTCGGCCATTATCATGGCAGGTGGCGGCAATTTCAACGACTACTACTGGGAGGACCAGCCTTCGCGTATGAAGATGATTGAGACCTTTACCAACGTTTCTATCCGAGCATTCCCCCAGAGCGTTTACATGACCAACCCGGAGCGCATCAAGGCGACCGAAGAGGCTTTTGGGAAGCACAAAGATCTGCAGCTTGCCGCACGCGATCAGCCCAGCTACGACTGGCTCGACAAGACATTTGGCAAGAAGGAGGGAATCGACAGCCATCTCGTGCCAGACATTGCATTCATGTGGGGGAACCGATCCGACTTTCGAGTCAATGGAAAAAAGACGTGAGTATTTTGTCTCCGTTGCGCCGCAGGCCACCCCAAGTATGGCTTTGACGTATTCTGACCATCGCTTTCTTTCAACATATAGACACGATATTCTCATCCTCGCTCGAAAGGATGCGGAAATTTCCGACGGCGACTCGTCCGACATTGAGTTTGGAGAAGGCGAAATGGACCTCGGCGGAAGCATCGGCAAGGTCACCTACCAGAAGGTCGACTGGAAATTCACCCACACGCCGGACATCGACCCGCCAAAGGCCCGTGATGAAGCCAACGGCACACCGGCACCCAAGCGAGAGAATGGCAAAAACCAGCGTGCCTGGGCCAAGGCCATTGCCGGATTCGAACTCCTGGGCTCTGCTCGCTTCGTCATCACCGACCGTCTTCACGGCCACATTCTGTCCACACTCATCGGAGTTCCCCATGTTCTCATGGACAGCAAGCTGGGCAAGAACCTCAACTTCCACAACACCTGGACACGCGACTGCGAATGCACAAGGATTGCCTTCTCCATCCAGGAAGCATTAGATGTCGCGCGCTTGTATTTTGAGAAGGAGAAGATTGCGCAGCCGCAGCATTAGCCCGTCTTTTTTACGTTAATCAGAGTCATGCATGGGTAAACATAGAGCAGGGCACTAAAATCTTGTACGGTCACAAGTGGCTGGTTTTTGCTTGTTTCTCTTTTCATCTTGTTCTTGTACCATAATGTCGCAGAGACTTTGATTGGGGAATTAATGAATAATTGGCGTACATGCTTTATTACGATAGTATATCTTTTCAGCATCTGTTATCCATATTCTGTGTCTGAGACAATACCGCCACTACTACATACCGCTACATTGTTCATAGTCTTTGAGCGCAATCGGTCGCGTGAACCTCTTCTGTTTCACCAGTACTACCTAAATTAACAAAATCTCCGGTAGCGAGGGGAGTGGGCTGTGGCGCCTTTGCGCTAGGATATTTGAGCGGGTTGCACCAGCGCAGTTGACATCGTTAGCCCTGTTCTTCAGAGATCCAAGACACATTAGCCGGGCTAGGGTAGGGTAATGATCCAGTGGGCCGAGTTGTGTTCCCAATATCGGAAGCGTGGCTGCTAATAATCTCTGAGCGAGATGGAATGTCGTATCTGTGTTACTCGTCCAGCCTTATGCACTGGCCACTTAAAACTTAGATGCGACTTATTATCCGATTACGAAGGGACACAAACTTGTGACTTGGCTCATCGATACACCAAAATACTATAGAGTAGATAACCATAGTTCAAGTTGCTGGGTCATTTTGGGGGTAACTAACTGTAATATGCCTCAAAGAGCAGGAGACTACAAAGATTAGCAAGAGAACTTATTTCCCCCTTTTTTCTCTTGGCATCACAGACGCCAAGAGCAAGTCGTCCCCCGCTTCAAATGAGTCTTGAAGTACTCCATACAACCCCATAACACCCAGCTATCAGCGGGGGGAAATTGGGAAACTCCACGCCTCGCTACAGACTACACTAGGCGCAAATGCGACTAGTATTAGCTTCCACTCGGGCCAGGCACCAGGGCAAGTTGTCGAAGTCAGAGGTTGTTGAAGAAGAGGTTGAAGAATTCTTTTGACCGTCATATAACAAGTTAGGCAACACTAGTATGAGTTTACTTTCCATGTGGGATCTAAAACTTGAGATTGGCCAAGCATGATTCCGTACGAGTACAATGTTAACAGCGAAATAAACAAGTCCATAAAAGGAATTAGTACATAACCACAACGGTGCCTTTCTAACTGGCTTTACCATTGTGAACAAAAAGTTTTCCACTGTCTACACGCGCTATCTTGCAACTCACACAGGGCGTTATGCAGCCCCAAGACGAAATTGTTGTCCACCTCCGCCTCCTGTCTCCGTGCCTTAGTTTTGCCAATATCCTATGTGGCATACATCCCGAACTTGATCTTTTTAGGTGCGAGTAACTGTGAAGTATGCAAGGCGCAGGGAGCTCCGGTATGAACCTTTGCAAGAGCATACACTACTCCCATCAGCCATTACCATTTTGCACGGTGATTCTCGATTCAATGGGAATTTTAATTTGCAGTCGAGGAAAGTCGGGATAATAGAAAAAATTAGCGATACTGGAAGAAAGTAGCGATACTGGAAGAAAGTGGCAATAATGGAAGATGGTTAAAGAACGAGGTGTCTATTAATGTACCAGGCGGTAACAAGTTCAAAAGGTTGGGAATATTTGCTTGATCTTAAAAAGTCGCAAGTCTTCAACGATATCTCTATGTCCACCAAGGAAGGCAGACTAAACAGCATCATCTATCCCCCTCAAAGCCATCTCTAGTACCAACGATCGCAAATACATTAAGTTTCATCCACATTCTTCCCTAATACAACCAGATAAAGACTCTATTCTTGTGACCAAGATAGAAATGGGGCTTGTTCCGTTTACACCATACCCATTCTTAATAGCTTGTTGCCAAACTCCAGGAAATAATAGTCGGCGTATACTAAACCGTGATCGCTGTATCTCACAAGCGCATATTCGTTATTGTTCGCTGTGGCATGCTTCAAGACGCAATCAAACGTAACTCCCTCAGCTCTAATGTTAGATTCCGCATCGGCGACCAGTCGCGATGGCTCAGTTGCTTGACACATGTCTATGGTCTCACTTGCGATACGTAACGCGTCGTCTAGGTATTTTGACCCGTCTCCCAGAATCTGATGTAAGAGCAAAAGGCCGTTGGCAGCAATCATGCCTGCAGAAGAGTCGCGCAATGGCTCGTCCCCAACGGGCGCATCAAAATCCCACAAGGGCACATAAGGATATTTATGCGTCGCGCCTCGCAGACGCTGGAGGAAATGCTCAGACAGGCGAATAGCAGTTTCTAGGAAAACTTGGTCCTTGGTCCAGATGTAAGTTTGTGTAAAGCCTAGGATTGTCCATGCTTGACCTCTATTGAAGGATCCGTTAGCATAGTTCCAGCAGTTATATATATGATTCCTACCTTGACCAGGTTGAATCGTCACTGTAGCCCTGATGAGTGTGCTTTGTTTTAAGAGATCCATCACGAGGATCGATATTGACTACATGCCATGTTGAGTCGTCCTCTCGGATCAAATTCTTTCGAACAAAATGGGCATGGTTTGTCGCAATGTCAATGAGACGCTGATCCGACGTCTGATGTCCTGCGTAGAATAAAAGATCCATGTCTTCTTCCAGTTAGACCTGTAATGATCTGCCCATCTTATTGCTGTTGACTTACTGCACATGCTGTCCACAATCACAAGGAAATTAGTCTCCTTGTCAGTGATGGAGTACCTCTTGCTGATAGATTTGTCCCAACTTCTGACAGCTTTCATTCTCTCATCATAGCGAGATGCCAAGTTATTAGCAGCCGTTATCACAGAAGCAAGGCTCTCATAGTTTCCCGTCAACTCCCAATCTTGCCGCAAGGCAGGCTGAGTGATGAAGCCAAGGTCGTGGGTATTAGTTCTCTTGGCCATCTGGTGGAGAGGAGCCGACCAAGCCCGACACAGCTTGAGCAACTCAGCATGAAAAGCAGAGCGGTCTACTCCCGGTAATGGCTGATACATGGGATACTTGACACATCTCTCTAGGATGCAGTACAGATTTCCAGGGAAGAAGCCGCACGTCCAGAAATTAACTTCTTTAGTGTTGTACTGCCCTGGTGTCTCGCCGTCTTCAGGCGCCCATTCAGGGTAGTCGGCAGGCGCTTTCTGCTCGCGATGTTAGAGCTCCATTTTCCAATTCCATATTGAGAGCACTAGGGAAATTATGCGAATAGCTTACACCGTCTTCTAAGCGCTCTGATGCGACTTTCCACAGTTTTGCACCGATAGCTTCGGAATACAGTCCAGCAAGTCGAGTTGCTAAATGATTAGGACATAATGTCTTGCTAATGTGCGGTTTTGAATCCTCCATCGACAATACAGAGGGTGATGTGGGTAGGCTGTCTTGACTATCGTGACGCGACAGCCCATCTCGCGGGCTTCCTCGTGAAGAGTCTGTTGATGAAGTCATTTTTGCCACCTATAATGTCGATTCTCAACTATTTCAAAGTACAAATTATGAGAAAGTCAGGAGCAGGTCTATCTAATCCAGGAGAAGTTTAAGTTCGGAATATCCAGTCCCTCTTTGACATGTATGTATTCGAGAACAATTTGTGGTGGACACCTGGACCCATCGTTTCCCGGTCAAAACACCGCGTATGAATTGCAAAGACCACGCTCATTACGTTAATCGCCCATGCTGGCTTGTTTGTTGTATCCTCGCGCTCGATTACTCCGGCTTTCCGCTCCGGATTTGTTCTCCGACACTTTGCCCGACGCGCCGATGGTGGTGTCATCCAGCTAGCATGGTCTACCTAGCTCCGGGGTAAATGGCATCGGCCTCATGCTAGCGGCATAGTGCAGGGTCCTTGATGGAATCGTTCTCTGAATATCGCCATGAGTGAAAATGGCAGGTGTCTCTCTCTAGGCGGCTTATGAACTACTTCGCGAGACACCTTCGAACCAACCTTCAGCCCAATTTTGGCAGCAATTACGTGTGACAACGCTCGAACCAATCAGCACACGCATCATGGCAGCTCTAGTAAACGGAGATTCCAGATTCAATCCCATTCATGGGAACCCATTCAAAACAAGAGATGATGTTGCGAAGGCAGTTATTTCACTATTTGAACCTTTGTTGCCTGCTTTCTCCGAAGGAAATGCCCGGGTTCAAATCGATGCGTCCACGTCTACATGGGACCGCGCGGCATGTGATTTAGAAGGCTACGCCAGACCGTTGTTTGGGATTGCGCCTTTGGTTGCTGGCGGAGGAAAGTTTGATCATTGGGAAAAGTACAGGGAAGGACTCAAGAATGGCACAGATCCGCAGCATCCAGAGTATTGGGGACCAGTACCATCAATGGACCAAAGACATGTGGAGGCAGCTGCACTCGCATATGCCATCTTGCTCGCCCCCGATCAGTATTGGAAGCCACTCGATGATACAGTGAAGAGCAATGTTAGTAAATGGTTACTATCGAGCCGCAATGGAGAGCATGGATCAAATAACCATAAATATTTCCGAATAATGGTCGATCTCGCCCTGGAGAGTGTCGGTGTCGAAGTTGATACTGCTGGAACAAATGAGTACTTGGACGACATGGAAAGTCTCTACATATCAGATGGATGGTATCGCGACGGAGAAGACGAAGGCGATACACGCCGTATTGATTATTATAATCCCTTTGCGATGCACTACTACGGATTATTTTATGCAGTCCATCGGCCGTCAGACAAGGCGCGTGGCGACCGATTTAAGGAGAGGGCGCGAGAATTTGCTCCTGTCTTCATGCATTGGTTTGCAGATTCAGGCTCCAACATTCCCTACGGCCGGAGCTTGTCATATAGACAATGTGTTGCCGCTTACTGGGGATACCTGGCAGTGGCTGGTGTCGAGGCATTGCCTTGGGGTGTCATCAAGGGCATCTATCTACGCAACCTTCGATGGTGGGCAGCCCAGCCCATCTCTCGGCGCGATGGTATCTTGACGCTTGGTTATGCGTACCCAAACCCATTTATGGCGGAGCGATATCTATCGACTGGTTCACCATATTGGGCCATGAAAGCGTTCAGTCCATTGAGCTTGCCGGCGGACCACCCATTCTGGACGGCGGAAGAGCTTCCCATGCCTCAGCGTCCCTCAGTAGCTGCATTTCCAGTGCCAGGTCTTACTTTCATGCATACGCCTGGTCATACAATTATGCTTAACTCTGGACCGGATTCAAATAAGGCGATGCGCTTTGTACCAGAGAAATATCTTAAATTTGCCTATTCAACTCGGTACGGCTTCTCTGTCGAGAGCGATAGTCGAGCATTTGACGTCGGTGCCTTTGATAGCATGATTGCACTGAGCGACGATGGCATACACTATAGGGTTCGAGAACATTGTGAAACTGCTAGAATGGCGGGAAGCAAGATTTACTCATCGTGGCGTCCGTGGTCCGACGTTCTGATCGAAACTTGGCTTATTCCATACCCAGACTGGCATATCCGCATTCATCGCATTCAATCGCCACGGAGACTGACCACTATCGAAGGTGGATTTGCAGCACCGAGAACTGATTTCAACGCGGATAAGACTCAAGAAGACGACGGCGCCGCGTATGCGATATCTACGACTAGCGACTTCAGTGGTATACTAGATGCCTCACCGTTACCAAAGCGAGTGGCGAGAGTCACCAAGCCTCACGGCAATACCAGTCTTATGTTCCCACGCACACTTGTTCCCCAGCTCAAGGGAACAGTTGAGGCAAATGAGACTCGGGTTTTTGCTTGCGCGGTTCTTGCTGGCCCGTCGGCCAAAGAACGCTGGTCACAGCCACCCGCAGTTCCAGCACTCGATGAAGTTGAAAGAATATTCAAAAACGAGGGAATTGATATAGAGATTGTCAAACATTACTCTCGCTCAGGAAACTAGAGCAATGCTCGGAATATATCACCGTTTTACCAGTCCATCGACATCTTGGACGCGTTTCAAATAAGGCATATCTGTGCTGCTCCACAAGCAACCATGTCTCCATTCTATACTTAATAGAAGAAAAGAAAGAAATATGTTATCAATATAACACAAACCATTGCTGCTTAGAAGCATATTCATTATATTCTCGCTTATCATATTGTTTGTGGAATTCCACATGCTCTTTGGTACCGCGTACTACCCTGTAAACTAGAACACAGGGATCAAGAGCGATGTTGCCACTGCGTAGAGACGTCGCCAAAATATTATGTCTGACTATTTATTCAATGAATTACTTTTCATGCTCTAACCTTACTATTAGTTCGCAAATGTCATTATAGTTGTGAACAATATGTCAATTTCCGATATATTTTTACAAGTCATCTACAACGTCGACCCTAGTGGGCTACAATGCGCCTGGCTGAGGATGGTTGCGTTCGTTTTGCTTTGCGTCCTGGAGATTGACACTCCAGATCTTTAATCTACCGCCCCCAATACACAATTTAATGAACTGGGACTATGTAGAACGTTACCTCTCAGTTCTCCGGATGCTCGAGGATTTCCCCGTCTCACAACCTGTGGCTACGCTAGCCCCCTCCTCCCCCCGTAAATCGGGCCTCAGCTTCGGGTCTTCGGCATCGAATCCCTACCTTCGGACAGCCCCCCGGTGCATCGGCATCGCACTACTCCGCACGCCGGAGTGCTGGCACTACTGATCAGTCCACGAGAGATCTTAGCTGTTGTGTTCACAAGACTTCATTAGTCTTCTAGACAATTACAGACAATGGCTTCAATCACATGCCCCACTCCAACCCTTTTACTTGATCAAACTTTTACCCCATGGGGAAGACAGACACCATCCCCAAAGTTCATCCCGCATTCCCCAGGACACACTTGCTTCTTTACCGAGTGGCGGCAAGCGGGAGGAAGGCTTACCGGTCAGCGTTATATGTGAAGCTAGCCAGTGAGTTGGTTCGGCCCGTCTGAGAGCCTTGCCTGCGTCCCATGCTGCGTTGCTAGGTGTTTGTCTGCCAGCCATTAATAGGTCACGACTTCCTTTGTGAAACCAGCAATGTTTTAACCGACATCTGCTATCTTCATTGATCTAGGGCTCTCATCTACTGAATAAGCTCAAAGCAAGTCTTTGGCGTTCGCCAGCTTGTGCAATGTTTCACGTTAACAAAGCTTCGGTCCGCGGTGTTGAGGGTCATACCCTCCGCGAGACCGACAAGCGCGACCGCTTTTGGTGGCACTATCCTGGTCTTCGCAGTCTTAACTTTCTTTTACTTGGCTGTATTGTTTGTGATATGACCAATGGATATGATGGATCTATGCTGAACGGGCTTCAATCACTCCCGTCATGGCAAGAGGCCTTGGATCATCCGACAGGTACGAGTGACATCTCCGATTACGCTCATATAAATGTTCAATCCTAATCAAAATTTCAGGTACTCGTCTCGGTACGATTTCTAACGGCACGAGATATGGACAACTTGCCGCTCTCCTCATCGCTGCTCCCTTGATTCAATGGCTTGGACCTCGACGTCCAATTACAATTGGCTCTCTTCTTCTGCTCATCGGAGTTGCGCTTCAGGCCAGCGCCCAAAATTACGCCATGTTCGTGTTCGCTAGGTGTCTGATTGGCTTCGGAAATACGATCCAGAATACAGCATGGTGAGTTGGTGGAAAGCCATAATAGTAGTACAGCGTTGGCTAACTATCCATGCAGCCCGATCTTGGCGAGCGAGCTGGCTCATCCATTTCAGAGGACACAGATCATTGGTATTCAGAATACAACTGGCTCACTAGGCCAAATTATGGCGGCATGGATCACTTACGGAACTTCATTCATCGTTGGATCTTGGTCATGGCGACTTCCTTCGCTTCTTCAGGCATCATCTTCCTGTTTCCAACTGGTCATGTCTTTCTTCATTCCCGAGTCACCTAGATGGCTTGTCTATCAGAACCGCAGCAAAGAGGCATACGAGATTCTGGCCAAGTATCACGCTGAAGGCGACGAGTCTTCGCAACTTTTACAATATGAGATGGCAGAAATCGAAGCGGCGATTGAGGCAGAGAAGGTGCAAGCATTGTCTTCATGGATGGGATGGTTCCGAACCGCCGCTAATCGATACCGACTCTTCATCATTGTGACATCCGGTTTCATCATTCAATGGTGTGGAAATGCCTTACTGTCATACTACATTCATCTCGTCTTCAACTCCATCGGTATTACCAACAGCAAGCAACAACTCCTTCTCAATGGCGGTATCACTATCAACGGTTGGGTTTGGGGCAATCTATTTTCGCTCTTCATCGACAAGATAGGCCGTCGCCCCATGTGGCTGATTGGTATGAGTGGAATGTTTGTCGCATTCTTGTTGCTCACAGTATTCACGGGAGTCAACACAAGCATCAATTACGAGAACCATGCTCTCGGCCGGGCTACTATTTTTACCATTTTCCTCTTCGGCGTCTTTTACAAAATGCCTGGCTGTATGCTCAACTCGTACGTTGCTGAGGTGGCGCCCTTTGATCTGCGTGCCAAAGCTTTTGTCATTTCTAGCTTTGGCGATGCAGCGGCGAATATCTTCTCGGGGTACACTAATCCAATTGGACTGGCGAAGATAGGTTGGAAGTATTATATTGTTTGGTGTTGTGTTCTTGTCAGCAACTTTTGCATCATATACTTCTTTTACCCTGAGACCAAGAACCTCTCACTGGAGGAAGTTGCGCAACTCTTCGACGGCCTTAACTCTGTCGAGGCAAAGCTTCACGAAGGCGCCGAGGAGGTTGACGAGAAAAGAGGCGAGATTAACGAGGCTACGACTGCGGTTCATGTTGGATGAGTTGTTGTTGATGTAATGTTATTATATGACGATCTGAATTTTGGATCTACTCTCTCAACGAAGTATACTATTTAGTACATAGTTTTACGCGTAATATATGGAATTCACTACCTCTAACGCACACCAGTATGTATCAAATGTTGTAATTGAAGTCAGTTATCAGCAAGCTCAGTGGTGGAAATTCCTCCAACGACAGACCCGCCCAACAGCTGAGATTTGCCGCTTTTCCCCAAAGTGTGAGTGCTAGTGGTAATAGTGCCGTAAAGACTAACAATCGATGGTTAGTGGTAGTGAAGAAGCCCCCGCAAACAGCTGACCAACCTAGAAAGCTGCTTAACTGGGGTGAGCAGACCCTGCGTCACCCTGTTTCTTGGGGCGGCCAGGAACACGCGACGTGCGTGCAGCGCAACGATATCAGCATCGTCTCATGCCTTGTATGGACATATCTGCGCTTAAGCGTAATTAGGAATGCGATTCATCGAGACCATCTCCGTCGTCTTATAGTTGAGAGCAGAGACTGTAAGATGGACCAAGTTCCACGCAATATGAGAAGCCCAGCACGGTCGGCGGGTGGAGAAGACGAAGGTTCACCACACCCTGATGAGTTGCCTGCGTGCCTTTCATGCAGGAGAAGGAAGTCTCGATGCTCCCGTGAGAGACCGAGTTGCGCTCAATGTATCAAGATAGGTAATTCGGCACCCGCGTTCCTGATGTTATCTTTATGGATAGGTGATAACAAAATGTGCTCCCAGGTGCTGAATGTCAGTATGTTGTAAAGCAAAAACCTGGTATCAAGGCTGGGGCTGTCGATAGTCTCAGTCGACGACTCGGTAGGATAACCTTTATCTGCCTGCATTTTCTACAATTTACTAACCAGAGTAGAAACATTGGAGCAGATTCTTCTGGATACTTCTGGCAATACAAAAGCGAGGCTAGTTGCTTTGTTGAATGGGGATCTTGAGAGACCTATGAGAAGCGAACTCTCATCCACGACATCTCCTTCGATGGAAAGGCAACAGGGACCGTATGATGCACCTCGACATGCGGGTCAAGACTCCCTAGTCGAAACCGCCCCTCAATCAGACCATCACCGCAGGAAACGACAACGCATTGGAGATGAACAGGACCGATACTGCGATACAATTGATGATTCTTGGATTACGCCATTGCCACAATATCCGCTGTTAGAAGCAGTAGTGGAAGCTCATTTCCAGACAGTGCATCACTGGATACCGATCCTCCACGAAACGAGATTTCGAGCCAAATTTAAAGACCCCGCCCAGAGGCAAAAGCTTACCGTGCTCCTTCACGCTTTACTTTCCGCAGGAATTAAATATGTTGACTGTACGGCCTTTGGAATGAGTATTCAGGACGTCACAAGACAGATTCGCATCTCTCGAAGCACGGTGATGGAGAATGCGATGGAATCGCTTTCCATTGAGAACACCCAAGCGTTGGTGATTATTGCTTTCGACTATGTAGGCAACCGCTTCTCCTTGGTTCTGACGGAATACTAAGAATTCTCCAGATGGGAAGCGGTCACGTTCAAAAAGCATGGCCTATAATAGCTTCATTAACGAGGGTTGTTGACTACCTACAGCTAACGGTAGAGCCAGACGAGGACTCACCGAAGCAGCCTTTATTAAGATCTTTAACCGTCTTGGAAAAACCACTGGACTGGACAGATTCCGAAGCACGCCGAAGACTTTTCTGGAGTATTTTTCTCTTGGACAGGTAAACCCGCTGTCCTACATACGTAGTAATCAAGCAACTGATCAAATATTATAGAATATGTTCTGTCACTACTGGGTAAGGGCTTACGGCCACGGATGTGGTAACTACAGACTAACTTATGTAGATGGCATACGAGTCTCACATCTGACGACGTTCATCGGCGCCTCCCTTGCGGCGGAGCAATGTGGGCGAGAGCAGAGCCCGTTTCAACGCCATATTTTGGAATATGGGATAAATCGACAGCGAAAATCGGCAATTCAATATCGAGTGCACCTACAATCTATGTATCACCAAAGGTGGCGATTGACCACCCTAGCCCTGGGTCCAATGGAGATGTAGACGTCTCAAAACTTGGGGCCTTTGCGTATTGTATCGAAGCAACGGAAAATCTCAGCCAAGTCACCTCATTCTTCTTGCAGCAGAGTGTGAACTTTGGTAACCGGGATGAAGTCAAGAACTGGTTAACAAGGTTCAAAGAACTCGACCTTCGTCTGGTTCAGTATGGCCTCCCTCAATCCACTCTGTTAATTCTCACTGACTTATTTCTTCATTAGTTGGAAGATGTTCCTGCCGAAGCAATGGCAAGACTCAAACGTCTCTCGAGATGTTTTAATATTGAAACTTGACCCAAACCTGACATTGGCTCATGTATCTCACAATACTTCAATGATACTACTCCATCAACATATTGCGTACCCACCTGCGCGCTGGAAGAATGTGGTCAAGCTACCCAGCTCATGCAGTGCCGAGACATGCCACCTTGCAGCAGTTGAAACATCGTCAATTGTGCAAAAATATCTGAGGTTTATGGGGGGCATCGTTAATGCTCAATTCGCATTTTGCGCTTTTGTCGCCGCTAGGATTTTGCTCATTCACTGGCACTCCAGTGAAACTCATACCTTGGAGACCGAGTTTTTCAACCTCCTGCAGAGCTTAAAAGATATGTCGGACAAATGGCACGGATACTACACATATGGGAGCACCTTTGGTAGTGCTCCAGATCGACAACGACCCCTAGACTTGGCTGGAAGATATGCAGAGCAGCTCGAAAGTCTGCACTCCCGCTGTCTAAATGATGTGACATTCTCAACAATCGACCTCATAGAGACCCTAGGCGATGCGAGCCTGTATGGCTTCATCGAAGCAACAGTACAAACCAACTCAGTCATATCGCCCAGCGGCACTGATTACAGGAATCATAACGGCCAATCACACAGACGTTATTCATCAGGGTTTGAAGCATACCAAAGGGCTGGCGTCCCATCTCCCACAAGAGCGTCGGATATGCGTTCCAATTATCAGTCACACAGATCTCCCGCTCTCACAAGATCTTCGGCTGCGTACGGAGTCCGGGAAGTTCCACAGCCTCAAGACGATATAAGTTCCCAATCAGGAGTAGGGCAATCACCATTGGCAACGTCATCAGCTAATGCAAATATGAGGAACATGCATGGTCCTTCCATCGCTTTGATGAACGACATGAATGCCGCTAATAGCTTTCCCCATAACCAGTCAATAATAGCCGAGGAGGACGAACTAACAACCATGTCGAATATGTTATTAGGAAATCAGTTCTTGGAAATGGATCGCGTCATTTCGCTGCAGGGCGCTGATTTCTTTGCATTCGATTCTACAAGAGGAGTAGGCCTCTCTGGCTAAGGCGAACTCAGGATATAATGGACTCTCGAATTTGGAATACAGTGGTTGCGCAAGAGTGTGTGTTCAAGGACATAACGTGAGGGAGCAAATAAACAAGAAAGGATAGTACCTAAGCGTCATTGTTGCCTCTAATCGCACTATTTTATCGTCCATAGATGCCTTTTGCTCTATGAGGCTTCACCTCCGAGGGCATCTCCCGACATTTGATGCGGCGAAGGACATACATACCTAGTACTAGTAACGTGTCCGAAAGGTTAATTCAAGTCCTGCGTAATCACTCTATCGGATTTCACCATTCTTCTCGCTTGTATTAGGAAGCGCAATAGTACTGAGACGAACAATTTCCATTTTCACTGTTTCGAAGCAAAGGCCGGATCATCGGTCAACGGCATATTGCGGACTCGTTAGCGGAGAGGCATTACCCCGATGGCCGTTGTGCCGAACGGCCGATTAGCCACAGCGGACGCTTACAGAAGGTAGAGAGCCAATTAGATCCAGTCCAAGTGCGATCAATTTATCCCACTACCACCACAAAGAGGAGGTATTCAGTGGGTTAACAACGTAGTGAAAGTGAAGTGATGGAATAAATTCAGGTAGTAAGAAATTAATAAGTCAGTATATCTTGGCGGGAGGACTCAAAATAACATGCAGAAATTCCAGGTCAAATGTGACAACCCATTACCTTGAACGCAAGCATTTGACTTAAACATGACAACCCCTCAAAGTACCGCATCCCCAAGTCTCAAGACTATTGTTCTTGATGGCGAGCGGCTCATCGAGGCTAGAATTCGGTTGCAGGGCGGCAACGACGCCGTTCTAGAGAGATCTCTCGAAGTATTGAAAGGCAAAGCGGACGAATGGCTTACCCAAGGTCCATGGTCCGTCATGGAGAAGAAGAAAGCTCCCCCAAGCGGCGACATGCACGATTACACCAGCCAAGCACCTTATTGGTGGCCATCACCAACGCCGGATGGAAATCCATATGTGCAGAGGGATGGCGAAAGGAACCCCGAGGTTCTCAATTACAGCGATCGCGTGAATGTCGAAAAAGTCTTTGCTTCATCATCGGCTCTCGGCCTTGCATGGTTTTACACTGGCAATGAGGTCTATGCCAGACACGCCGCGAATATCATCAGGACATGGTTCATAAACCCACAAACCCGCATGAACCCGAATCTCAACCACGCACAGCTTATCCCATTTGCCAACACAGGGCGCCATATTGGCATCATTGACTTTTCTCAATGGTACACTACACTTCTCGACATCGCCGTCATTCTTGATAGCGGTAGTCCGTCTGGCGGGTCAGCGCCTGGGTGGCAAGTCGAAGATATGGACGGGTTCCGTCAGTGGAATCGGGAATTCCTAAAATGGTTGACCGAGAGCGAGTTTGGCAAGGCTGAGCGTGCAGAAAAAAATAACCATGGAAGTTTTACCTGTATGCTTGTGTCTGCTATTGCTCTTTTCGTCGACAACAAGGAGCTTGTCAAGCAGGAAGTAGCAAGCATTCAAGCGGACATTGATGAGACGATCAGGCCTGACGGAGCCCTGCCCGAAGAACTTCGGCGAACTCGAAGTTGGCATTACTCCAACTTTACTCTATTGGCGCTGACGCGACTCGCCATGGTGGCTAAGAAAGCTGGCGTGGATCTTTGGAACTATAAAGGGCCACAAGGACAAGGAATCACCAAGGCTATTGAGTATATAATACCTGCCGCAACTGGCGACGAGACATGGCCATATGAGGAGTTTCATTTTGAACGATACGCTGCTGCGGATGTTATTCGCGCCGCAGCTGACGCCGGTCACGAACGATCGAAGCAGGCGATTGCCAAGATTGAAACGCCTGTGGTAGATTTGTGGCCTTTGAGACCTGCACCCGAACAGCTTGAGCCTGTGAAGGTAAATCCGAAACATCTCACAACATAGCTCTATATCCAATATATTTACATGTAACTACGAGGACAGTAACAAGTGTCTATGCAATCACGATCAACGTAGTCTCTGTATTCTCTTAAGTAATACTCAAGTAATCACGCACATCCTCATATGGTGGCCTCAATAGTGTGTTTGTCGGCGATGCCGTCTCGATACCCCCTACATTCTTTGCATGTCACCTTTTGCGGAGTATATAATATTTAATATATTTCTGTAAGATGGCTCTATTTACATGTTTATACCGAAATAATTTCCAACGCTATTGACATTTGTTGACCGCTTTGTTATGCTTCTTGTAGAATAGCTCGATTGTGTGAGGGTTATTGTTTCGACTTAGTTGGTGGCAGTGAGATAGTAGAGAACACTTTCACCAGGGCCCAGATTTGACGCAATGACAGATGTTGCTACACCAAGATCACTATGATCCTCGCCACCAGAACCGCCACCTCCGAGAACCCTGCGCACGCTCCAACCCGGAGCTCCGTTGGGTTGGCCGTTTGCTATTCCCAAGAGTGATAGTGAGATGTTCACCAATTGGACTCCTTGGAGATTTTTATTGAAACCTCCTTGCCCAAGGTCTGGACCGTAGTTGGCTAGAACGACGACGGCGTTCTTGTTGCCTGCGTTGGGCCCAGCAATCCAGGCTTGGAGCTGTTCAGATGCTTGAGATCCAGGATTGGAGGTTCCGAATGGATTTTTGGGCTGCATCGGAAACTGAGCTGTGAAATCAGCAACCGAGAGAAATTCGGGGTCATAAAGCAACTCCCGCCCAAGCGTGTCAAGTTGTGTTAAATCCGAACCGGTGATCAAGTTTGCGCCTGCGCCGACCCAATGAATCGCAACTGTGTACCTCTGGACGTTTGAGAGGCCGGTGAGTGATTGAGCGTTACCCGTGTACACGTTATCCATATCAGGTCGGATCATTATTGGGGTACCTTGGCGCGCAGGGTCTTCTTCTTGTTGATTAATGAAGCTTCGGTACTGCTCAATTGCTCGCTGGACTGTATTGAATCCCAAGAATTGGCTTGCCTGAGCGTTGTTGATGTCCTGGTCTAGGCGCAAGCCATCTGCATTACCACGCCAAAGGAAGAAGTCTGCTGCTGAATTCCGGTCCAGCTTCCACGAGAGATCTAATCTCATCGGGCGACTGGCTTGTTGGATTGCCTTGTGATACGCCACAGCAGCTAGAGAGTTATTGGCGGGCAGATCTTCGTTGGCCTGGGGGCTTCCAGGAGTCATGAAATCAAGCTTGATGTAATCCACTCCCCTATTGCATCGTGTTAGCGGCATCTAAAGACTGACTTTGAGATCATACATTGCAGCCCAGTTGTTAACCACAGAGTTATGCCATTGTTGAACGCCGTTCTTGCTGAAATCAAATGTCTGCCTTAGATTGTAACTCGGCTGGCTCGTGTCAAACAACGTCCCCAGCTTGATGTTGGTTCCTTGAACAGTAACGCCTGCGTCGGCCGACAATGCTCCTGGAAGTGCATATATACCGAGAAGCTTTCCTTGCGAGTGCAGCCGATTGGCCAATGCTGTCAAGTTTGGGAATACAGAAGTGTCTGGCACAAGACGACCAAACTGATCGCCTCCGTTTCCCGACCAGCCCGAGTCTATACTGCACAAGGTGTATCCTGCAGTGGCATTCAAAAGATCGCATTGAGTTTGCACATTGGCTTGATTGAGAGTGAACGTGTTGCCTCCGCGGGCTTGCATGCCAAAAGAGTTCCATCCGCGAGGAGGCGCATTGAACCCGTTAGCACTTGTTCCGTAGAAAGGAATGAAGAGTTGGCTCGTGGCTGTTGTTGCTGTCGCCAGTATCAGCGGAACTGTGAGGAGCGAAGGGCTGTGTTTGTCCCGCATTTTGTTGGTTCTTCTGCCTGCTGTGGAAATGTATAATGGTTATCTGTGCAAGTGCCCGCATCAATAACGAGGGGAAACGGCCTTAATATATCGCATCATCGGTCTTTTGTAGACTAAAAGTGGCACATGGTGTCTCGGAACTCCGGTCAATAGCATAAGGGGTTATATTCGGTGCAAGACAAATAAGACAAATAATACTAGTGTAAGACGGCTGAAATGGCAGAGATCTGCCTTCGTATGATGCTTGGCTTAGTTAACAGCTTCCTTTTGGAGATTAGGGATGATGGTGCCTACTGTTTCAATTACATAGACTCGATCTGGCATTTTAATGGTTGATTCATGTATGTGGGCTTTTCTGTTACCTCCCTTTTCAAGTTGCCAAGCGTCAGCGATCAGTTGATACGGTATCGCGCTTCTCTAGCTCACTAGCTTCTTCACTCTGTGGTAATGATTTGATGAGCACCTTAAGGAGAATTGGTTAGGCCTATTAGGTGGAACATAGCCCTTAGGTTTGCAGATGTTGCTAGACTCTAGATATTGTAAAGGTTGTAGACTAGATGTATTTTTATAGTATTTACTATGGGAAATATATTTCTTGCTTATGTCTATTTGCACACTTTTCTGTATTTTTTTTTTAGCGACTTCAGGTACTGGCAGGCCTTTTCTAGTAACTTGAGGTAATAGCAAGCCTTTTCTTTGCTAACTCGGTCTCCTTCATCTCCATTATTAACTGCCGGCCTGAGGCCTTCAAAAAGTCAATTCATTAGCAAGCGCATACACATTCAGCGATATTATAACACCAATACCCCACTAGATCTCACCGCATATGACACGCTCCACTAGCTGACGCTGCTATACTGGAGGGAGCTTGGCAGACTTAGCGGATTGGCCGGAAGGATGGCTCGGATCGTTGATGGGCGCGGGCTGGAAGCAAAATTAAACGAATCAATACTCCATACTTGTCTCGCTTTCGGAAGGCTGGTTGTCCTTCAAACCATTCATTTTACTCATTGCGCTTCTACTTCCCACTTGATTACAGAGATCCAATCTTTTACACAACACGCCACGGGGTCTAGAACTTATATAATACGTTTTGATACACATCTCTCATGAAGAATCATTACATACGATAACTCCGCCAAGCGGAGGACAGAAAACCGAGACCGAGACGATTTCGAGCACACACAAGTTGAACCATACAGTACAAAGGGCATACCTGCTATATCTACATTTCTCTAGTGACTGCTACTATATGTATATGTCTCTAGTGACTGCTACTATATGTATATGTCTCTAGTAACTGCTACTATATGTACATTTCTCTAGTAGTTGCTATTATATCTATATTTATTTAGTAACTACCACTTTATTTATGTATTAAAATCCAGGTGTTAGCTGAATTGGCATTCTCCTACAAAAGCACTCCTCGATGAGTGGAGTACTAAGCCGGTGCTCAAATTACTGAATGTATGTGCGTATTCATTTTGCGGTTTCGCTTTTTCTGACCCTTGCTTGTCTGCATAGTCATGTCGGAATAACTTATATCGAATTGCCAATGAATCAAATATAGAGTACTCTTTGACGATCGACATGTGCTATGCATCTCCTTCTGTATTGGTGCGCTATACATTCTGCATACTTCGTCACCTCAATTGGAGTTGGTCGATTTGGAGAGATTTCAATCTGCTTTATTACGCCGCAGGATGGAAACATCAAGGATCCATTATAGCTTTACGTGGGTATCTCATTAAAGATCAGAAGACCTTGTAAAGCGTACTATATATGGATGAATGCTGACTGTGAAAGGTCTGAGTTCTCTTCTCATTTTTTAATGCCACTCTCCCTTCGATATTTGGCCATCCCATTTTCTAACATACAGGTCTCTATATCTATACTGGCCTATTGTTTCTCTGTTTCCAGTAGTTCATCGCTTGCTTGTGGCGACTTCCCTGCTCGATCGGTATCAGTCTCGTCAGGATTGTGGCTACGAACGACAAGATAAGTGGGAACAACCGCTAATCCTACATTCAAAGTGCCATGTTAGAAATTTGTTGTGCTTTCCTCAAATTCAGACATCATTTAGCTTGACTCACCAAGAAGAATTGTGTTTACAGCCAGCGGCACTCGTCCCCCGTACCAGTTCTTCGTATTGAGACCATAAGACACAGCCTGGGCAAAGCTCTCCTGGCCACGCAAAATACCCGTCAATCGAGTGAGCTCTGACACGTTATCTGTCATGGTAGCTACAAGATAGTATAGCCAGCTCTGGGCCGCCTGTTGTGAAAAGCTCCACAGGAAGAGAACAAAGAAGCCTTTGACAAAGCCAGGGGTACTCCAATCCAACAAGGGGGGATTGGACGTGTATTGTTCCGATACTACCCAGCCATAGACCCATGAGAGAATATGAGTAGCAACGACATAATAGTACCCATATTCCAATCGCTTTCTAACAGAGAAACGAGTCCAGTCAAGCCACAGACTGAGGATCTGTGAAGAAAAGAGCGTCGCGAAGTTGCTGACAAACCCTATGAGCGCCCTTCCTCTCAAACTAAAATAATATGCTTGAAAGTTGCCGCTGTACTGGTTGAAATAGGCAGCCCAGAATATGGGAAGGAGGAGAAGGACATTGCGCTTTTTGGAGGTGTTATACAAAGCCTTGAACTCGGCGATTAAGGACTTTTCTCCCATGACGATAACTCGCGACCCATCACTTCTCTGGACCTTCTCCGGCGGCGACAGAGCCAAGGCAAGGGGAGCCGCTAGGCACTGCAGGACAATGAAGACAATGTAGGTAACATAACCGACCTTTCCCTTGTGTGAGGTCTTCACATTCAGACCCAGAACAATGGCGCCACCAACAATTGGTCCAAGTGTTCTAAACCATACCCAGATGTTGAGATATCTGGCACGCTTGGTAGGCTCTGGGTATCCAAGAGCGATGGCTCCCTCGCTCGCCCAAAAGAGACCGGCAGATATACCACAGGCGACGGCACCGACGAAGACAAACCATTCATTGCCAAAACGGTTGTTCGTATAAAGTGCAGCCGAATAAAGCGGGTAGCCGATGGCGCCGAGTAAGAGGGTATATGAGAGTCCGATTGTATTGGCAATTGGCCCCCCAAACAAACAAAAGAAGCCCATAAGTCCAAAGACAAGGGAATTGCCCCCGTTAATTAGATATGGTGATTCAGCTCCTCCAGCGCCTATTGAGGTGAAGCATTAGATGGGGGTTGTCCGTGGGGTGGGTTTTCCTCCGAGTTGGATCACGAAGGGTGGATCCAACGGGTACCAAAACACAACACAAAAAAGAGAATTAGAATGGTATAAATGCATACCTAGAGAGTTCATGGCATTCCAGAGACCTGGAGCTAGAAACCCAACTCCTCCAATAACGCAGGCGTTGAATAGCGTACTGCGGTACCATTGCGGCTTCTGGGTCGACAGAGGGGTAACGTGCTCCTCGGAGCCATTTTTGGCGACGTCAGCCTCTATATCAGCCATGGTACTGTGCTATTTTGCAGCAGCTTGGATTTCTGTTGAGTAAAATGCATACGATTTGGATCTCGTGTGAGGGGGTTGATCTTCTATTTAAGTGCTGTGTTCTATCTACAATATGGGGCCATTTTAGCAGGACAAAGCGACATGCGCTTCAGATACAGGGAACATAATGAACATAATCAAGGAACGAATTGCCTATTCTTGGGCTTTCAGTATATAAATTTGCGAAATGCTCATTCTTTTTGAAAATGGCGTGAGAAGACAATGTGGATCCATCAACCAATAAAGTACCGGCATCATGATTCGTGTAAACGCGATAAATGGAGTTTTTCATCTAAAGAACAAGAAGTGCCGCGCATCTTACCGCTTTTCGACGGCATTAGTACCGTTCAGTGAGCATTTCTATGACAAAGATGATGGATATTCACATGGGGCTCGCGGCTGGCTAAAAGGCAACCGATAACAACACATTTAGTCAATATATCGCCCCAATGGACGCAAGGCTGCTGCATTTACTGGAAGTGACTTTTATCGCTGGAGACCAAACGTTGAGTTGACTGATGAAGGATGAAAGAGGAGGCAATACGCCGATACATTTGCTGAATGCTTCCTATTCGGTCTTGTGCAGCGTCGGGTCGCTTCATGGTACATATACTCTAGGGCTTAATCCCGCCTCGCGTTGACTCTTTCCTTCAGCTACTCTTTGGTTGTGTCGTATGTAGACAACGAGTTGCACTATGGCACTGGCGATTCCTATTGAGACCATAATGATCATGATGCGCAAGCCCTTTGAATAGCTGGGACGAGTTACGGTTAGCTTATCTCTCACTGTATTTGCGCCAAAAAAGGTCATTCTGTCTTCACAATGATTCAACTCACAGCGGCTTATCATCTGCTTGAAAGTATTGTGCTCCGGCCATGAGACCACTAATAGCAGACATGACCCACATGCTGCGGTATATCAACATCAACAAATGTCTCGTTGGAAGGGCATGGCGTGAATAACTTACGCGATGCTAATGCTCCTTTCTCTGGGGTCGTTGCAGTTAAGTTGAACCCAGGAATTGTGAACGGGATGGTAGCCAACGGCGAAGCTGTTAACAGCCGTCCACAAACCCCATCGCGACCACTTGCCTACATGAGGCTGAAGTGAGCGAGCCACAATCAACGTGATTAAGTAGCATGTCTGGGCTGCAATCACAGAAGCACCTCGCTGATTGGTGCGGTCGCTTAGAAACGCAAACATGAAAACAACGGCAAGGGCAAGAAATGCGCCGACTGCAGCCAAAGCATTTGCCCTTGTTCTGTCAAAACCTAACGACCTGATGAGATTTCCCGTGAGTTAGAACAAGTATGAGCATTATAACGCCATTCAGTAACAAAACGTACATGATGATTGATGGCGTATATGTGGTCAAAGGACTCCAAGTTGAGAAGACAACAAAGGTCGAGACAAAATGTGGCCACCGGCGGTAGTGAGATACTGTGCTCCACACAACTGAGAGAGGAATCTTCTTGAGACCCTGTCCGCTTCGATCCTCATCGCCATCTTTTTCGAGACGCTTTAGCAGTATCTTTGATTCAGACTCTGAGAATCTAATGAATCCTGAGCTTAATAGAGGTTTTGGGTGAGAGGGTGACCCTGGAAGGAAAACCAAGAGGACTATAGAAACACAGATGGTAAAAAGACCCTCAACTAAACACTGCCATCAGTTATCAAGCAGAGTATAGAATGGATGAAAGAGACGCCAAGATCAGGAGAGTTTCCATTTGTCTTACGTAGAAAGAGCCATTGCCATCCTCGGAGGCCTCGGTGACCATCCAGCAGCAAGATACCTGAAGCCAGTAGAGGGCTGATTGCGTTACCCCCAAACATGCCGAAGAAGAAGATAGCTACTCTTTTCGCCAGCTCTCGTCTGTTGTACCAGGTCGACAAGGTATAACATGCTCCAGGAATGTAGCCGGCTTCAGCAAATCCGAGAAGAAGGCGAGTAGCAAGAAATCCTCCTCGATTCTTGATAAATACTTGCATTATGGCGATGAAACCAAATGCAAATACCTGAGCAGATATCCATTTGCGTGGGCCGACACGCTGGAGTGCCATGTTGCATGGAATCTCAAAAATGACAATACTCATGAACATGAGCTGGTTTCCCAAGTTAATTGTGGACTGAGTGACATGAATATCTGTTGCAAAGCCTCCCGTCAGGGCGCTTGCAATATTCATGCGATCAAGTTGGAATACCAGCAAGCCGAGGAAGAGAAGTGGCAACACGGTCATGTCTACTCTTGTACAAAGTTAGAAGGTTCTTCAAACGTCTCAAGGGAGGATATATTCAATGTACTTTGTACGAACTCTCAACTCGTCAACCAAGTTCCATCCTGGCTGCTCTTCTCCTCTAAGCGATACATCGGAATCTTCTTGTAGCGTATTATTTGCGAAGCTGCCTTGCTGCTTCTCTTCTCGTTTTTCACTCATTTTCGATGACACGGTTTACTAACGGCTGCAGGAAATTGATGTTGCATGAAGTGGCTAGGTAGAATGCTACCATGGGGGCAAACACGTTGCAAATGTAGGTACGAGCATATGCATGATGATCTCGGATCTATTTAAGAACATACATAAGTCAAAAAGACGAACATAGTCCAAAGGCCATGGCACTGAACATCAAATATTCAATCGTCACCAATAACGGCGTAGCGTCTCTTTGCGTAATCGCCAATTATGGCGTGCTAGAAGATATACCCGATTCTCTCTAGATGGCCAAGGTGTGATGATGGAGATCTCACTAGTGACCTTTTGGATAATGGTGGGCTGGCGAAATATCTTTGGGATGACACTTAAGACCATCTAGACGGTCTTTATTACATTTGTCATAATTTAGTAAATGGTGAAGGCATTTAACCTGGATATCTGAAATCTCCATCGTTAGACTCATCTGTGATAAGGTTTCCCGCCACTCCATGATGAGGAAAGCCAAACTCTTTGATAGGTAATTACTGGGCCAACCGATGCATATACTGTTCCTGATTTTGCTCACATTCATCTAATTTTTCTATTTAGCAGGATTCCTACTAAACAATATTCGTACGAGGCCTTTCTCGTGGGAGAGCATCTCTCTGTTGATGTTGATCGTTGCATCTCAATGCCGAGCACTAGTGAGCTCCAGCTAAGAGGCTATCAGATTGCGTGATGGAACCCACCATTTGCGCAATGCCGGCAGATCGACCTGCGCAACAAGCAAAACAAGCAAATCTAGGCTTTGGAATCAGCTGGTTCAGTAATTAGACTTATTGCGGCGCGTGCGGCATATGCGGCAGGTTGGAGATAACCGAAAATGTTATTAACTTTATTACATGCCATAATCCACCATGGAATCTAAATCATCAATTACCCCAGCTTCTTCGCTGTGTGGTAGTTGAAGACTTGTCATTTTTCATTCTTTCTTTATAACTGAGATCTAGATGGGAAATCCTACAATCTCTAACTTAACAAATTACTACCTCCAGCTATAATGACAGGCAGTGTTCCAGTGCGACGAGTGGCCGTCATTGGCGCCGGACCAGCAGGTGCTATTGCTATTGATGCCCTTGCTCAGGAGAAGGCATTCGATATCATTCGTGTGTTCGAACGCCGAGAACGTGCTGGAGGATGCTGGTACGTTATTATTATTCTACTGTCTCTCAGCATATACGGCTGTTTTCCCCTAGAGAAAGTACAACCCCTAACGGGGTAAAGTTTTCAGATAGGCGGAATAATCATTAACTGTAAATGTTGACTCAATGTTAGGATAGATGATGCATCGAGGCCTCCTACGCTGTCCAACTTCACTGCGTTGGCAAACCGCACAGCAGATACTCCCTTGGCTGTTCCAAAAACCCTCCCAGCCCAAACGCAGATATCAAGCCAGCCTCGGTTCTCGGAGTCATCAGTCTATCCGTATCTTGAAACTAACATTGACCATCTGCCTATGGAATTTAGTCAAGAGCCAATTCCAGAGGAGCGTAGTGAGCTCTCAATATCTAATCACGGGCCAGATACCCCGTTTAGAAAATGGGATGTTATTCAGAGATATGTTCAAAGTCTTGTTGATAGAAGGGGCTATCGTGACTTCGTTTCTTACAACACCACTGTGGAGAAAGTAGAAAAGATTGGTACCGAGTGGAAAGTTGTATTGCGCAAAAGTGGACAGCGCAGCGATTACTGGTGGGTAGAATGGTTTGATGCCGTCGTTGTCGCTAGTGGGCATTTCTGGGTACCCTATATTCCTCCGATTGAAGGATTGGAGGCATTCGAGAAGGCAAGGCCGGGGAGTGTAATCCACAGTAAACACTTTCGCGACCGAGAGCCATTTAATGGCAAGGTAAGTCATAAGCTATCCAGGAGTAGAATTATCGTCGAAAGAGAGTCTAAAGTTTTCTCTCCAGCGCGTCGTTGTCGTCGGAGCATCCGTCTCCGGAGCTGATATCGCCTTCGATCTTGTCAATACGGCACAAACACCAGTACACGCCATCACGATTGGACACACCATCAATGGATATTTTGGAGGAGAGGCTTTTAACCATCCCAAAATAAGAAACCATCCGTCAATTGCTCGAGTGGAAGGCAGAACTGTTCATTTGGTGGATGGAAACTCGATTGCCAATGTCGATTACATCGTTTTCAGCACAGGCTACAGCTGGTCTATGCCTTTCCTCCCCGATGTTCCGGTCCGCAATAATCGGGTGCCAGATCTATACCAGCATGTTGTTTGGCAAAATGACCCGACCTTGCTTTTCGTCGGAGCCGTCGCAGCGGGTTTGACATTTAAAGTATTCGAATGGCAAGCAGTTCTAGCAGCACGACTCCTCGCAGGACGAGCTACGCTGCCCCCAGTTGAAGAGATGCGAAAATGGGAAACTGAGAGGATCAAAGTGCGCGGAGATGGCGTCAAATTCACATTGATATTTCCTGACTTCGAAGACTATTTTGAAACACTAAGAGAGTTAGCTGGCAAAGGAGAGGATGGGAAAGGGCGCAAGCTTCCAAAGTTTCAGAGAGAATGGGTAAGAGCCTTTCTCGATGGACATGAACGACGAAAGGCCATGTGGAAACGACTAAACGAAAAGGCTCAAAAAGAATTGAGTGCTACCAAAGAAGTCAACTTCGAGAAAGCGCGGCTCTAAAGCTATTAATTACGCGGATCATTTACTTGGATTAGAGGAGTCGGCGCAACTCTCTCTTGGTCTAAAGATGTACATAACCGGAATTGCTCATTAAGAAAATGGATAGAAAAGTATACAAAGAAACCGTATTGCCAAGTGGAATATCGACAATCGATACTACGAATTTTCCGGGTCACGCTGCTTGTTCATACCTTGCCAAAGCGAATCTGAGCATACCGTTTCTTCACCGCAGGTTCCTCGCCTCGATGTTTGAGGCGGCTATCTTGATAGATGACTGTATAAAATGAAAATAATGGCTAATAAAAGCTGTTGCGATGGTGCGCTTCATTATGCCTGCCGTTTGTTGATCCCTATCCTCACTACATAGTATTTACGTATCAGTAGTGGACATTTTGTGATTGCAACGAACGTTATTCTGAAACTATTACTCTAGTAGAACTATTCAGTATTTGATGATTTAATAGTCTGCTACAGTACTTTTAATAGTTTCTTCAAGATTGGTCCAACCATGTCCAGCAAACCGCTTAAGCAGGTCTTCTGCCCGCCCATTGGTCACGATACTCATATCGCGCGGTAGATTCGGAATATCGTCTATAAATTTCTTGCTTGGATAGAGCTTCCTAAAGGCGGCCAAGATGTCATTCCAATTATATGGATAAGCGAACGTGAAGAGCCTCTCATTGTTCACGTCCTTGTACAAGAGCGCGGCAACATGAACAATGGCGTCGTCGACAATGTTGATGTAGTATTGCGGCGGCTGGCTTCGCACACCTTCTTCACCATCAAACCCATTCCAGAGGGCACGAATCCAGCCCAAGGTGCTGTGATATTTCTGGTGGTGTTTGTCGACAACAGGGCCGAAGTTCGCGTTCGGCAAGACAGTGTTGAGAATAAATTTTGGGTTGTTTTCGCGAACCCATTTCCATGCCTCTTTTTCTCCTTGAGTCTTACTGGCATAGTAGACGTCCAAGAGACGTTCGAACCCTTCATATGGTGGTGGCGCCCACGCTGCATTTATGGCCTCTTCGTTCCAAGTATTAGAGTCGATTGTAAAGACTTTTCCTGGCTTTGGAGCCGTGCAGGCACCGGACGAGGAAGTGAGAATGAAGCGCTTCATTTTAGGCTCTTTAGCAGCAGACTGGAGTGCGCCCACGGTCCCTTGAATAACAACTGGTATCGCAGCATTGGGATCCGCATTCTCCATCACTGGCGTGGCTGTGTGAATGAATCCAGAGGCACCCTTTACAGCTTCGTCAAAGCCACCGCTGGCTGCCATATCTGGTACTTCAACCAGCTCAATTTTTCCGGGGCCGTAGATATTAGAGAAGTGATCAATTAACCAGCTGTTCTTTTTCACGTCGCGAACGGTACCGCGAACAATGTAGCCCGCTTTGATAAGTTGGTCCACGATGTGGCTTGCAATGTTCCCGTTTGCCCCCGACACTACAACAGTAGAGCCAACGGGAATAGCAGGTTCGACGTCCAGGTGTGACATGATTAGACCTTCAATGAAAAACCGAGTCTGTATTGGTTTATTGAATGCAATGGGTTTTAATCAGGGCATGTAGCTCAAGTGCTTCATGCCAATGTCGAGGGAAAAGACCACCCTTATATACCCTTCAAATACCCAATGTATAGGCAAAGCTACTTTCCCCGCACAGAATTTCACTAAGTGTTTAGTCCGTAGAGAATCCAATAGGAAAGTTCGGAAGCAATGCAGCATTATGAGCATGAGTGACGCAAGAACCTCCTTCAAACGCTCTCCTGACAGTGAACGTTGCAATTGAGCCTCTTAAAAAGATGAACTTACGTCAACGATTCATTCTACGAGAATCTTGCATTATTAATCCCGTTTTCTTTGCCCAGTCTATGTTGAGAATCTTCTCTGAATGACCAAGGCGACTTGATCTTTGGCATCAACTGGATGTTCCGTAACAATGACAAAAGAGATATGGCCCTAGTCGCCCAAACTGTGATGCTTCATGCGGGGTAGAAAACGCGGGCATAATTGCCAATTTATATAGAGTTCATCAAGGAAACGGAGGCCTGATGGTCACTTCTGCATCTTATCAGCATATTTTAGTCAAATCTTAGCTTAAAAGTATCAGCTGGCGGGCGGTTCGCAATTCCTTCGGGCATAATGATGGGTCAGCCATTTCGTTGCGCGGAAAAGAGGATAACCCTGGGTACGACCACCAGGGCACCGATGACGTTGATTTAGGCATACTACCTGGCGATTGCATTCCACGTGGCTTACTCACTTCTTCGAACATTCTTTACTGGACCCTTATCGGATTCTGCCGATGATAGTTCACTTATTAGACACACTTGCCATACCTTAGTTATCTGATTGCCGAAGGTTGGCTTCTAAGTAATTCCAAAATCAGCACCTCTGTTTCTATTGGTTTACTATCAAGAGTGAATCAAAGCTGTCGCACGTTACACGTAGATTATCCTGAATCATATAGGCACGTAGACCAGCACCGCTGCGCTGCGTTTTTCGCTCTTGCTACATGACTAACAGAAATCTGATATGCACCAATCTGGCTTGTAGTTATGTTAGATACTATATGATGACAGAGACTTGCTTCTTGGAGATGAATTGAACAATGCTGCTGACTATTCCGTGGGCAAATATGCGTCTTGGTCTATCTCCTTGGAATCTTTAAAGTGGAGAGATAGAACTTGACGTATCATCAGCTGCTGACTCATGTCATGTTGATCGGGATAATTTCACAGACTATTGACTATAAGAATTTATACTCGGATATTCTCTCCGGGTAACGATTCCTACTACAACCAAGAGGGATATCCGCTGAGGCTGCCTTGCAGGTACATATAGACCACAGCCACCACACTGTACGACATTATAGATACATACCGTGCTGGGAGACTACGACTAATAACATAGAAAGCGGGGTTGTCGTGCATTAGCGTCCGGCATATTTTGACTGGATCTCGTCGTAGGCTGCCCTTTTTGTTGGAGAGAGGATTCTGGCCTCCACTTTCTAGATTACTCCAAGACAGTCTAACCGGAAGAATATGCCAAGGACGGAGCATTGTTGTCTAGATCCGTAGACGATAAGTCTGTCAATAACTTATCTGCACGTCGTAAGCCGTCTGGAATTATCTACGACGAAGTTTGGAGCAGTATGAATTAGTATATAGTATCGAAAAGTACAGATAATTCTTAGTAGATGGTCTCCGCATTTTTCTCTATATAATAGACATGAGAATCCCGCCTTCTTTCTACTGAGAGGCAAAAAACTCTTGCGCCCTCGAAGAACATCTCAAAATGGCCTCTTTTGACCTCACATCGTACAAAGCCCTTTCATTTGACATATATGCAACTCTAATTGACTGGGAATCTGGAATCTTTCAGCAATTTCTTCCATTGCTGGGGAAACTCCCCAAGCATCATCCACTATGGGACAAGAGCCTGGTTGATCTCCGAGCCCATCTACTCAAGCAATATTCGATTCATGAACATAAGCTGGAAGTTCAGTATCCGGACGAAAAATACTCAGTCTTGCTGAGCAAAGTATATGAAAATGTCGCTGCAGATATTGGAATATCTGTAACCCGAGATGAAGCGGAAGCATTTGGCGGAGCCATCGGGCAATGGCCAGTTTTCGCGGACACTGTGGCAGCCATGCAGAAGCTGGGCAAATACTATAAATTAATTGCACTGAGCAATGTTGATAAAGTATCGTTTGGAAATACTTTGAAGAATGGCTTGAACGGGGTCAAATTCGATGCCATCTATGTCGCTGAGGATATTGGCACCTATAAGCCAGACCCAAACAACTTCAACTATCTTGTCGAACATGCCCGCCAAGATTTCGGCATTGAGAAAAGTGATATCTGCCATACGGCCCAAAGTCTCACATTTGATCTCATCCCTGTCGCATCTCTGGGCTTTCGCTCCGGGGTTTGGATCTCACGTGGAGGTGGTAGTATGGGCATGGGGGACCTGGAGGCCGTAAAAGACAAGGTTAACATTGGGGCAACATATGAAACATTGGGAGATATGGCAACAGCTGTCGAGGCAGCTTTTAGTAAAATAAAGAATTAAATTAGGTTGTGTATTTGAATAAGAAATGCCATACAACCGCTTTACCATAAACTTCTATAGACAAAAGGAGAAGAACTCCGATTTACAAAAGTAAAAGATCAAACCCTAATCTTCGTTGGACTGCCTTCCAGTCTTTTATCACTTGATCTGGATCCAAACCATTGGCAGCTGCTTCTTCAGACCGTTCATGCCATATTTGATGAAGAAGTTTTCTAGCTATCAAGCGATTTTGCATTCCAAGTTGGCTCGATATCGTTAGCCACTGTTCGACCATCAATTGATCTTCCTCTTCAGTAGCTTCGGTCGCAGCAATGAAGATTGGCCACATGGATATCGAGCCTCCTCGCATGCGGATGAACGTCATAGCATCTTCAAGGACAGATTTGACATATTTCCGAACGCCTCGCGGGGGAACTTTGAGGATAGCTTGGTGTAGATATATGAGTGTTGCGGTGCGAAAAAGGCGGAGATGTAGGCAGTCTAGAAACTTGTGCTGCTGCGTTTCTGGCAGCGACTCCAGAACACTATCGCGGTCTGGTATATCGAGATCCATATCGAAGTTGCTATTATTGAGAGGTGATAACTCAACGAGGCACGACTGAATCAAAATACCGAGATCATCAGGAATATCGCCGAGTGCGATTTTTTCTGCAAAAAGTCTTATTGACGAAATGATTTTTAAAACATCGCAGCTTGCGCCTATGGTGTACCCAAAATTGTGGCGCGACGCGACGCTGTCTAACAGAATATCTGTTATCGACGATCGACCGTAAGGTTTGACATTGACTGTCTGTGATATTTCAAACGAGAGCGCAAGGCTTTGGGATATTACCCAAGAGTGCGTGGATCGGGTCCATGGCTTTTGCTGAACAAAGTGGGTGACGAAGCCTCCGACACCGTCAAAGTGATTCCTCCAAGCCACTGAGCCACGCGCATTGCCCTAGCCACCAAAATAAGTTAACAGTCTTATTATGACTTAGTAAGAGACTCACCTCGGATATCATAAGCGTATATAAAGTAGCAGCGCAGGCATCATATTCCGTTTCCTTCGTGACATTCAAGCTCTTACTCAGCTCTCTTAATGAAGCTCCATAATGCTTCAAGGCGACAGATTCTCTTTCGCGATGGGATTCTGGGTTGCCTTTTTGTAGATTGAATATATTGAAAGCTGACTGAGCTAATATCGCATGATATAAAGCGCGTGAAGCCGGAGAAGTATCCTGAAGGGCTGTGGAGGGATACACTGATTTCCAAGGATTCTCGGTGCTGTCCACAGGAATCATCAGAGGTGCTATCCACGTCACGTAGTGATAAAACATCATGGCTTCATCTTTCGGCATCGATAAAAACCCGGTGATGGTAGGTGTTAGTGATGGTGATAGAGAATTATCGCTTTCCGTAAAGGGTGATGAGAATCTGTTCGATGGAGAAAATGGCGACAGGGACTCAACAGATCGATGGCTCAACGACGATATGTCAGTAGTAGGGCTGTCCGATACCGGGCGTTTATTTGATCGGGCAATTCTGAATACTGTGAATGGACTTGAGGACGACTTGCGCTGGGAAAATGCCGGATCAATGTCGTCCATTGCGTCGATCAAGCGCTGTAGTTGCCCTTCGTTTAAGATTGGCCTGCCACGCCATGTTTGTTCGAAATCCATGCTCCGGCGACAATATGGCGGGTACGTGCCTGTTTTGGGATCTACCCAAACCAATTCGATTCCGTAGCCTTCGCACTGAATCTTGTGCTTTTTGCACGGGTTACATGGCGGGCCAATGCCATTACACTTGACACGCCGCCGGCGACATGTCCAACAGGCGGAGAATGATCTGGTGACTTGCTTCCGGGCTCGTGTCATCGTATAAGTGGCAGTAGCATACTCTTCACCCCGATGGAGTTCTCTATACAAGCTTGAGAGACTTGGCGACGCGATGTCGAGTAGGTATTGAAAGTTACTGAAGATGCCGGCTGATGTATGAGAGCGTGACAACGAAGAAAAGGTAGAACTCGTCTCGAGACTGGCGGGTTGCAACCCCGCCGAATATGCCCGCTAGATACGGAGTAGATAGGCACTGATGATTACAGTATGTACGCCGTGCACAGTGACACATTCGGCCAGTTCCATCTGCAGGGTGTATGTACCCACCCAGCAAATTTGCATCGCGTGGCCCGTCTTCTCTACTCGTACAGTGGCTTTTATAGTGGGTGGATATAAGCTAGATGAGTCTATCGGCGTCTGGTAGATTAATAAACTAAGGACTGAGACGGTCTACTTGCCAGGCAGAAATCCAAAGCGGCTTTAGAGGTTCAATAGTAGATAAATCATACGTAAGAAAAGAGAGGGAAGAAGTAAAAGATTCTGAACCAAGTGAAAGATATGTGGCATCGAACATTGAATCTTTAAACTAGCCACACGGGCAGAGGAGTTTTGGTGGCGGGGCACCTATGTACAGAGTGAGATGAAGCATGCGCGAATGTGGTAAAGTTTAGCATTGCTCGCCATGCTAGATATCCAAGAACAACCATTTTTGCAGGCTGTTATTCGCATGCGCGTTGGCTTTTGGTGTACATTGATGAACCATTGGAGAAGAAGCAGGCGTTCAGACGACGAGATGAGCAGCTGGTTACATGAAGTTGTGGGACATGAATGCACTAGACACGTAGCGCAACCTTCAAATCGGCAGTTTTAGGCTCTGTACGGAGTAGGTAACCGGAGATTAAAAGTCAGTGATCGATCTTCACACCCTTTTGATCGACACAGAGGACTGGCCTGTAAATTTCCTATTCGATTAAACAGATATCTGAAAATCTTCATGTCTCCGACGCCTATCCAGTGTATGTTATCAGTCTGGATTGACTAGCCACCTCCGAATACTTCCAATGGCTCTTGTCGCGAATACCTTGATATTTCTACTAACTATTTCACTTCTGAAACTCTTGTCTGTCTCCACCAACACGATTACAAGCCAGTTACCATCCACAAGTTATCATCATCGATAATTTTAGGCTTCAATTGTCTACGCTTATTAAGTCTCATTATTTGGGTACTACTGTGTGATGGTTGCAATACATAGGGAGTACACTTGATGTCAGGGTTATACCCTTCTGGCCGAATCCAAGTCCATACAATCATTAATTATGACTATGAACATTTGAGTTTTGAAATGGTAGGCATTACCTTTCGATAGAGTTGGCAAAAGGTGAACACGGACTTCAAAGACCGCGAACATCATGAGCTCTATACTGGAGGGAATCCAAAATTAGACAAAGCAACAACTAGCTGTAGGTCCTAGAAACCTACCTTGTGGTTTGTCTACTATGAGATCAGTGACAACCGTTAAAATATAGGCATTGTAAAGTTGGGTGTCATTAATTAATTAGCCCATTGGATGAGGAGGAGGATTACTGAAACTGATACGTAATTTACGAGCTGACTCTCTTGACACTTAACACCAAGATGACGTATTAAGCTGACGCTTCTGACAGTCATCATTTTTCTCATGTGCTGTTACAATCTCAACAAGAATTCATGCCCATCTATATTTGTTTAACAGACCCTACGCATTATGTAATGCTCAATTGATGGATGTTCGGATCCTGTAAAATCCTTGTACCTGGAAGGCTGACTTCTGCCGCTGCCGATCTCTGTGTATTAGATCTAGCGCTTATTTCAAGCAGGGCGTAAACGATGCAACTAAGATTTAAGTATTCTATGATTATTATGGCTTCATATAGAAGGACAACTCATATTGTCGGGCGATCGGCCGTTCCTTAGTTGACAGATCAGAAAACTTACCTGCGTCTTTGAGTCCGAATTGGTATGCTTATTGTAGATCATTATTGGCATTACACAATGTCAAATTGGTTGTTTTAATCATGTAACTTCGTTATAGCTGAGTCAATGAAATGTTATCATAGTCTCGCCGTTCTTAGGCGTAGTGAAACGGGCTATTGAACATCTGTCAACAGTATTCAAAACATCTGTGGTACCATAATGGCACTGGTGAGGTTCTGGACTTGAGAATTCAACTTGTTCGTTGTTTGTGACAGCTACATAACCAAGAATCCCTTGTATACATACGGTCTTTCTGCCTTTCCATCCTGAGACATTTCATTGGTAACACACATGATAGAAGTTGAATAATCAGCACACCTCGGAGCAGAGACCTTGCCATTTGATACGTTGCAAAGATTATGCCAAGAAATTGTAATACGTAATGCATGAAATGACTCGGTTTAATTGCTGTTTATGACCTGTTAGGACAAGAGAGTTCTTGTATCTCACTCTCAATGTTGTAAAACCAGAATGCAAGCCCATCCAATGGACGCAACAAGCCAACGTAACGCGGGCAATGATCAAACCAGAATGGAAATGATGTACAAATCTATGGCAAGGTAAAAAGTATAAAGAGGCGTCGACATCGGGTCGAAGTAGTAGTCAATCTTGAAATAACAACAGTCTCCTCAACAAGTTCAATTAACACACTTCAACTTAAACGAAACAAACTCCCTAACATCAACATGAAGTTCTTCGCCGTCGCTCTTCTCTTTGCCAGCTCTGCTATGGCCGGCCAAATCCTCTTTTGCAACCAGCAAGACTGTGGTGGCAGCTGCAGCTTCCAAAGCCCTGCCGGTGACGGAGCCTGCCACCAGCTTGGCGGCATTTCCAGTGCCAAAGCAACCCAAGTTGATGGTGGATGTAGCTGTAAGTCTAATTATGCTGATAATTGCCATAAACTGTGTCTAATGTGCCTAGTCTCTGTCTACACCGACCCCAACTGCAGCGACTTCGCCACTACTGTTGGTCTTGACAGCTGTGTTGCTGCACCAATCCTGGGCTCTTTCTCTTACGACTGCTAAGCTGGAGGCAGTATTAACGACGCTACTAAGATTGTGTACTGCGTCAACATGAGAGTTTCAGAGAATAAAGAAGCAAAGGGGCTATATAGAGTTTGCAACACATAAGTAGCTGCCAATATATCACTGTGCTTCATTCATGAAGAAATTACGTGCTATCAACTATTATTACTCTCCATTTTTCAACATTAAATGATAGAGTTTACTTCAATTCTTGATATAACGGCAAAGAAGTGAGAGATCAGCAGTTGCCAATTCTCTTAGTGTTCTATATGGTAAGGGTGAAGACAAACGGTGGTTCCATTATGAGGGGCGGCTGTCAAGGTGGTTAGCGCCATCTACCCAGGCAGTATGCTACTGCGCCGAGTGAATCTCACCAACCAAATCACGCCTTGGACGTAGCTTATACCGCTGGTTTACTTCTGGACGGAGCAGTTCATACTACGTGAACGGTGTATAACATGGAATGTAGAGGTTACACAGTGGCAAATTTGATCACTCGATTGAGATGCTTATTCTGGATACTCTCAGTTATTCCATTTTGGCAGGGGATATTTGTCCATCGTTCAGTTGCTACAGTCGAGCTTATTAACAGAAGTCTGTTTTCTTATTGTGATGCCTCAGAATGAGTATGTTCTTCCAAAAAAGAGTGTGTGACCAATACTCATTAGTTTTGCTTTAATAATCGCATATTTCATATAACGTCGTATCAGGTGAGCCATTCATTTCGGCACCTACTCAAATGAAGCCATCGATAAGGATCAACATCTAAGACTTTCTCATCCAACCAACTACAATATCATTACTATTATCTTAAAAGTATATATGCTTTTGTTAAACTTCGTTCACTTCGTATTGTAGCTTGCCTTTGTCAGCTTCCTCCACTAACTCGTGCAGCCTATCAGCTTTTGGCAGAGTACTAGACTTCCAAGGCTTAACTCCACTAGCAAAAAGTTCGTCAATGTCTAGAAATGCATATTGTTAGCGTTTTGCCATAATAGTTTGCTTAAAATGATCATTCTTCAAGGAAACTTTCGTGGGATATCTCTCACCTTCAAGACTTCTCCTTTTGGTCTCCGGGAAGAAAAAGAACGCGTGGAGACATGCGACAACATTGAAAGTGCCGAAAATAATGAATGTCTTCCACTGGATGTTTTGAAATGCCGGAGGAGTGTAGTAATTGTTGGCGAAACCCAAAATCCAGTTGGCTGAAGTCGCGATAGAAACAGCCTTGCCTCTCAGGCGTATGGGATAAATCTCGGACGGATAGCACCACGAAATGGGAGCCCAAGTGAAGCTATATGTTGCAACAAGGAGGTAAGTAAATGCAATGACGGCCGCCTTGGCTGATTTCGCGTCATCATTCATCGTCCAAGTCACCGCACTTGATCCATCAAAGCCGCCGGGGACATAGTGACCATACTGTGCCATAACGCCAGCGGTAGAGTACAACCATATCATCATGAAGAACGCCCCTCCGATAAGTGCAGGGCGCCGGCCAATTCGATCGAGAAACAAAATGGCCGGTAGAGTAAAGACGACGTTGATGATGTACTGAACACTAGATGCAATAAGTTTGACATTTCCAGTAAGGCCAGCCATCTGGAAGATGTAGACAATGTAGTATAGCAAGGCATTGTTGCCACTCAGTTGCGTCCAGATATGGACAAATATTCCGTTCGAAATGCGATGGATGTTGTCAGGATGGATCAACTCAGCCCACTTCACTTCGCCCTGTGATTCCGAAACGGCCATTGATTCTCGGATTTCCGCATATTGGGCTTGTACAATTGGGGCTTGTTGACTGCCTTGTCCATGAACGCTGGCAAGTACTTCGAGAGCCTCCTCCCATCTGTCTTGAGAGGCGAGCCAGCGGGGTGATTCAGGTATGAAAAATAGGCCAACGAACAGGACGAGAGCAGGAAACATTTGTACAGCCCAAGGCACACGAAACACCGCCTCAGTCTTTGTGTACTGGGTGCCGAAAGTGATGTAATACATGATAAGAGCCTATAATAATGAGCTTCTGTTTCGACTATTAGATACTCAAGAATTTCGACCGGTGTCAACTTACTCCCCAAGTAATACTCCACTGTTGGAAACTCAAGATGCGACCTCTAGTCTCAGGCCGGGATAATTCAGCCAGGAATAACGGCCCTGTGGATGTGAACATGCCTATACCAAAGTCAGCCTCCATAGCATTGTATGGCAAACATCAAATATAATTACCAACTGCTCCACCACAAAGAAGCCTGCCGACTATTAGCATCGCGATATCAACGCTAGCCGTACATATCACGGCGCCGATGACAAATATAATGCATCCTGCCATCATAGTATATCTGCGGCCGAATCTATCGACTACAAACATATTGGCAAGGCATCCTAAGAATGATCCGCCGGAAATACTGGCAGTGATACCGCCCTGTTGATCAGCCGTTGGGCTGTCAAACTCTTCTTTAAACGGCTTGGTACTCAGAATCGCGGAAAGAGATGATATGTCAAAACCTTGCAGCAGCCCTCCAATGACAAGGAAGGCCGTGATGACATAGATGTTGCTGATCTTGTAAGCCATCTCGAGGAGATTTACCAAGTGCAACTAGAAAGGTTGCACGTAGAGGTATAAAGACCGTTAGGATGGTATTGCATGCATTTAATGCCAATGGGGGGAGAAATAACAATATAAGAGAAATCGCAACCGCCGATACCGCCGCAATAACGAGCATGTGATATCTTTTCACGTTCAAAAGGAAAGCGAAGAAAGAGAATCTGAAGCTAAACATTTGCAAAAGGGTCGTCGGCCAGTTGCTCCTCGCTACAAACAGCCTGAATATACCTCTCTGAATACCGAAAGCTTGAATGACGTTCACCTTATCCTGCATGCCTAGCTTAACACACAAGCTTATACATAGGCCATAACGAGCATGGGGCATATTAAAGCGGCGAGATGTGGGGTTTCTCAGCCTGTATTGTCAATGTTAACGACATCTTCGGCACCAGGTTTCCGTGAAAACCGGGGTTATTCCCGCTCCGAGCTTTCTAGGATTGTCGCGACATATATACCATCTATCACGACATCTGTCGCCGTCTCACTATCTCGCGATTTTTCAGGGTTTATTAACCCAAAACGGGATTTGACAGCGACATCCGACATTTTCTTTCGGCCGAGGAGCGAATGACACTTGCAAAATCGAGCCTACAAGTCTTGGCAGCGCCAACCTGACATTAGTTCTGTTATTAGCTACGTCTTTAAGCCCGAAAGAAGCTTGTTGACTCCATCACAACTACGCTAATTATCTGGCGAGACGGAACATCGCAAAACAAAAAATCCTTGGCAGCGGCTTTTCGGCACCAGACTATTGCCCTGACTGTCAGAATAGCTACGGACGTGATGCGGTGTATAGGTATAGGTAATTCGAAGTCCGTGGATGCTGATATGCTATCTTCAGACTGGGATAGTTAGCGCGATTGAAATGATGCAATTCACGCTATAGCCTTGATATCAAGGGGTCTTGGGTTTTGGAAGCAGATACGGCACCTCGGACATGACACTACAAATGAAGTTTTCACGAATGGACTAAGTTGATGGCTACAGCGCTTATCAAAAATATGGGAATTGAATCTATTGATAGGTAAAGCTCATTATAGCTTAATTACTTTCTCAGCAAACGGGATTAGCTTCACAGGTGCTGCGAGACCATATGGTTGGCCACCATAGCTACTTGCGTATTGTGATTGCTCCCACGATTCTGTGACGTTGACTTGAAGCAGTCTGTTTCTAAGTGTAGATGAAACCTCAATTTTCACCTCATTAAGGCCCGATTTCAAGAATGGCGTGATGTCGACAACTGCATCTGTGATATCAATAGGGCCAGTCCAGTGGCTATTGACCCAAAGTCGGATAGTGTTGAATACTGGTCCCAAGTCCAACAAAGCGCCGTTAACTTTGCCATCAGGATTCCAAGTAAACTGAGTTTTATAAGTACCAATACCGGATGTGCTGCTGAGCCCTGAGATGTTGTACCAGGGAATAAGCTCGTCTAACTGAAGATTGTGATATTGATATACCGACGTATAGTTGTTGAATTTGTCTGGGTTAGGAAGCCAATCCTGGATGGTGACATTCCATGGACCAAGTGCTGCTGGATTAGAGTGCTGATCGAGGCCGCTCAATGTGAAGACTCGGCCATCACTCAGCGTTATTTTTTTGTTCTCCTTTGAGGCAGACCGAGCGATGATAGAGTGGCTACTAGCCGAATAGTTGAGATATTCAACATCTGTCTTAGTAACATGGATATCCGGGACTGGAACGTGAGGGAAGAATCCATGGGGAGCAAACGCCAGGATTGTAGACTGATTTGATCGAAGCTCGATCCAGACATTGAATCTATCCCCAGATATCGTGTAGTTGACAATGGGCGTGATGACACCAGTCCAAGCGTCTAGTGTGTACGGAATGCCACTGCCTCTGATTGAAGCCTCTGTGGCATGGTCTTCGTATATATCTGAGTTATACACCCAATAGTAATCAACACGATTATCCTCGTCGATCCTATGGACGTATAAGATGGGAGTTGGAGAGAGATTCTTTGCCGCGGGTTGCACATTGAGTGCTGCCAAAGCGCCCACAACTTCGCTCTCTGACTGAAGGACTTTGACCGAGGGGTATTTGGTCAACTTTTGTACCTCTTGTTTAACATGCTGGTCGCATGAATCACAATAGTAGGGAGTTGTCTCGGGAACCCCGCCCACGAAAAGGATGGGAAACCCATGGTTGGCATACTCTAGGAATCGATCAACAGCTTCAGACGTAATGTTGGTTGAATTGTCTACAATAAAGGCAGAGAAACCGGGGCCATTCTCCGCCAACAACCCGTTTGAAATGATTGCGTTATCCTTTTGTAATTGTTAGAATATTATAGATAATAATGGAGTTAGGGAAAACGTACCAGTTTCAGTAGTGAAGGGCTCACAGAAACGTAGGAGTATCCAGCATCCTGGAGCGATTGATCCCAGAATATGTTCTCTCCCATATTGTAATGTTTAATGTCAACAGAGAGATACTTGTGGCGATATATGCCAATATCTATCCTCGGCACACCAGTTTGGAGAATAAGTTGAGTCCTAGCCATCCAATCTCCCATCTCCTTGACGTATGACCAACTGGGCTGCCGTGGCCCCCACATCTCAGAGTACAACCATTCAAATGTTGTCAGTCCAGGCCACTCGACCTGCGGTCGAAGCCCGGAGTATGGGAAGCCATGAGAAACGATTCGGTTAACTCCGCCTGCATAATTGATCTTGCAATCATTAAGGATAAGTGGCCATGTGGCAGCGTACGAGAAATAACGGTGTGCCCCAAGTTCACTGGAAAAGATTTGCTTTTTGCCCATCATGGCTCCGCCGCCCATTGCACGGAAAGCATCAATGACTCCATCAAAGTAATTGGACTCTGTTTCAGGAGCGTCAATGTGCGCAGCTGCCGAGTTCATGTCCCAAGGCGGCGCTGCGTTCGGTGCAGTGGCATAGGGTTGTAAACTTCCTTGAAGACCCCATTTGCTTGTCCATTTCGAGAGACCATCAAGGTGATACTGCTCGTACATTTCTTGGAGGCACTGATAGTAGTCATTTCGTAGCTTCCAGCTGATATCCGTTCCATTCTCATGGTTATTAAAGGCGTAGTAGAAGTAACTGTTTGCCAGTGTGCTTGGCGGAAGGCCGCTCGTGCCGAACAGAGCCGGTAAGGCAGTTGTAATATCATATCCGCGTGTTTTATGGAAGTATGACCTCAATTCATCCGTCCAGAACAACGTCGCGCGGAACTCGGCTGAATCTTCCCATGCATACAAGCCGAGCTGTCTAAGAAGATCGCCATTCTCGCCATTCATGACGTATTGTTCTGTGAAGCCAGTCCAGATATCGGTCCCTTCTTGACTGAAATGGTCAACAACATAAGCAAACCAAGAAGCTGGATTTTTTGGATCGGTGGCATTATTGAACGCTCCTTGTGCAGCTAAATAGCCAGTACGACGCTGATAAAATGCAAATAGGACGTATTCATTTCCATCAGCTGGCGCGGTGTAAGTCAATTTGCCATCTTCGATTAAGTGCGTGATATCATCAACACCATCAAAGTCGAGTTGGGTTACTCGTACATCCTCGGAAGGCACTTTGATATAAGAAAAGAGCAATTAGCAGGCAATTCTGAGTATTAACGGTCTAGTTGGTAAATGTCTTACACACCTTTGCTTATACGTGCAACAACAGCTGCAACAAATTTGTTTGTATAGTTTGTGAAAGGCGCATCGAAATCTGGCTTGTTGGCATATCCCGCATTTGTACGGCTGGGGGGTGGAATATCTCCGCTAAACGCTTGGCCGGAACTCAAGTTGACAATGCCATATGCCAGCTCAGTATTCATTCCCGGAGAGTCAGGGTCCAAAATTGGTATGGAAGCGCCCTGTGTTGGCCCTAAAGCAAAGTCCACGAGGAGCTCCAAGTCTTTGGAAGCACGCAGCATTGTGTTGAACTTTTGTCGCCATTTATCACCCCCATAGCCATAAATTGCTGGATCTACCACAGCCAGTTCAATGCCATAATTCTCTAAGCAGATGACTTCAACTCCTCCCCATCCTGCTTGCTTGATCTGTTGTAGATCTGCATACAGGACAGAATCTTCCACGTCTGCATCCGGAACCCAGTATCGAAAGGCCGGACGAGCCAGCCCTTTGGGATTATAAAAATCTTGAGGGACATTGTATTTGATCCATGGGGCTGGCCGACTGCCGAATCCCCCGCTCTTCTCGGTAGCCGCCGCAGAAGTGCTGAGAACAGCAATTCCGGATAATAACGATGACACCTTCATCGTAACCTTATCGCTCCTACAGCAAGTAGGAGTTCCAGAAAGCAATTGTCTGGCACATGGACATGGAACGAATGGGCAGGTGTTGGCTGGTATGTAAGTTAATTGGTGGCAATAACATCTACAACTACGACCCTACCCAAGGCAACATCACCACGTGGGTTGGCAGAAAGCGATGGGTCAATCCATCGGCGAACTTCATCGCATCATCATAGCCCTGCATCATCTCTTCGTCGATAGTCCGGGAGTTTGGTAGTATTCAGCATCTCGCTACCGGGTCAAAGTACGGGTTAAAGCACACCGAAGGCAGAAATGTGAGATCATCTCCACACCTAACATGGTTAAGCGGAGACGACTTTGTCTTGCCGCTTTATGCTGACCTATGACCTCCCCTGCTGTAGATGGCGGCGATGATGAAATTGAGTGATAAAAGCCTTGAACAAGGGAAACCTGGGCTCATCATTATGACTTTACACGTCGGTGAGAATGCATGGAGGCAAAATAGAATGTTCCGATTTGCCAATCTTCAGAAGCTACACTCGTAGTCGCTTAACTTAGCCCAGTCTACCCCGTTTTCTCACTCATGTAAACGTGATAGCGCCATTCATTGTCCAGTTTGCAAAAGTCTCGATGACCTTCTTTTTAGCCAAAAGCATGGTCCTTTCAGAATTATGAGAGAGAAACAATGCCGACGGGCCGATGAGAAGCTCCACAGCTATCTCCCCGGTAGCGTGCATTCAGAAACGCCATCATTACGCTGATGGCGAAGGTAATACAAGATGAAGCAATCTCCGATGATCGGTGAGCAAGTGGCAGAAGCAAGCTGGATTAATGCCTGAATCTGAGCATGGTGATTAGTCAAGTGCCAAGTTCTGTCTATATTAAATAACACGGGCAATTAGCAGTCCTCACTAACAGAGCATGATCAACGTATTCGTCCGGTTCCATTGTGACGGCCATCATGAAGCTTCTTCGCCCTGTATTATGGGCATTGACGACCGCATTTGTGGCCAATGCGCACAGTCTTCCATCACCGCAACACACTTGTGTGATTCCCGCCTTGAAGGATGGACGTGACGATGCTCCTGCGATCCGCGAGGCGTTTAGCAAATGTGGAAATAACGGCAAGGTTGTCTTTCAAAAAGACACCACGTACAGTGTTCAGACGGCTCTTCAATTGCATAACTTGAAGAACGTCCAAGTTGACCTGTTCGGCACACTTGAGGTACGGAAAGCTGCAATTTCTTGGTACTCCAGTGTTATTGACAAACGCAGTATTCAACGGATGTACGGTATTGGATTCTGCATGGCTCGTATTACTACTTCCAAAACATTTCTATCGCGATGGAATTCTCAGGCGAAGACATCACGATTGATGGGCATGGATCCGGTACGATTGACGGACAAGGACAAGTGTGGTATGATTTAGCGCTGGGGGTTGGCGGATTATACGGACGTCCCATCCCATTTTGTCTGCGAAATGTCAAGAATGCGGTGGCGAAGAACTTCCAAATTGTTCAATCTGGCAAATGGCAAGTCTTTTAACTTAACAACTCACTTGGACAGTCTATACTAATCTCAGGATAGGAATTTCGTGATGTTGGAATCTCAAAACATTCTTGTGGACAATATCACCCTATCATCCACTTCCGACGATTTCCAGGTACAGTGTATACTATTGAAGTTGCTCCAGAGAATAGATCTAACGGCGAAATGAAGGCAAATCCAGGTAATCTTGGAAACACGGATGGCTTCGACACGATCAACAGTAACAACATTACTATCCAGGTCGGAATCTAGTGTCCCTATCATTCTACTAAGCCATGGCTAACAATTCCTATAGAATAGCTGGGCAAATGTTGGAGACGATTGTGTTAGCTTTAAACCTGGCTCGACAAACATTCACGTCAAGAATTTGACATGCTACAACAGCGCGGGCATTGCAATCGGCAGTCTTGGACAGTATGAGGGAGTGAGAGACGTAGTTGAGAATATCACGGCAGAAGATGTTTCTGTAATGTTTACCACTATCATAAGTCTATATTACAAACAAGCTAACCACATATCGCACAGCTATACGGAAGTCGCAATGGCGCTTACATCAAAACTTACGTGGGCAAGAGAACCTACTGGCCTCCGCAGGGTGGTGGCGGCGGCAATGGCTATGTCCGCAATGTCGGTACGTTTATCTACTCAATTCATTCATGGATATTGAGCCCATATGCTGATATATTCACTAGTCTTCAAGAACTTCCACATCGAAAACATTACCGCTTCGCCCGTTCTAATCCAGCAGTGTACTCACTGGGCAGGATATAATGTGCCAGCATGCGCTGACACACCTCCCACGGGATTCTTTTCGAATATTTCCTGGTCCAACTTCACGGGATATATGAACGAAAAAGTAGGGACGAAGGCGATCAGCTGGACCTGTTCCCCACTTGCAACATGTGAAGGCTTTTCCTTCAAGGATATCGACGTCAAGTCGTCAACCGGGGCGAATGGCACCTATTCTTGCACCAATGTGGTAGGCTATAACTCAGCTTGCCAAAAGACCAATTAGGTGTACCTATATAGATAAAGTCGGGATATCATACTAAGTTCACCATGCCCGTTTCTATCTTTTTAGCTGCTTCTTAGGCCTTTGGGAGGACATAACCCTCTTCCAGCTCCTCTCTCCTGATGCATTGTTAGAGTAGCAACACGACCGAGGGTGAAGTAGGTTGACTTACAAAAAGACGCCAAACTCAGCCACATATGCCATCCAATATTTGATCAGTTCATCTAAAATTTCCGGCTCTTCCTCTGCTAAATCGTGAATTTCGCCCATATCTTTGTCCATGTTATACAATTGCCATTTCTCTGGACCTTTTGGCTTTGGAATGAATACGGCCTTCCATTTACCCTTGCGGATAGCTTGATGGAAGAATAGTTCCCAGCCGGTTACGTGATCTTCATCATGAACGCGGGGAGATTCCCTCAGCAGGTGTGGGATCCAGGATTTGCCTTTTACCGGAACAACCTGACGCCCTCGAAAGCTCGAGCCTGGTGGCTCAATCCCCGCAAGGTCCAATATCGTCGGCAGGATGTCCATAACAGTAGTGAACGAATCAGTAATATGCCCGTTTGGAGTTTCAGCAAACCCCGGGTAATGGATAATAGCGGGACAACGGATGCCACCTTCTGTGACATATCCCTTGTGCATCCTACTAGGCGCTGTTGAGGCTTGCGCCCACTGAGGACCATACCAAATGAACGAATCTCGATTGCCAAGGTTCTCATAGTCGTTGTTGTAATGTTTATTAATTGACTTTTTGATCACATCTCCGGTCATGGGAATTGCCTCGACAATCGCTCCTTCGGCACCATTGTCGGACATGAAGATGACAAAAGTGTTGTCCCACTCACCGATTTCCTTAATTTTGTTGATAACTTTGCCGATATTCTCATCCATTCTATCGACCATACCAGCGAATACTTCCATCGTTTTCGCTGACCACGCTTTCTCTTCCGCTGACATCTCATCCCACTCTTTAATTGAGGAGATGACCGGATGCGCCTCCACATCCGCAGGCAAGAGACCGAGTTCAATTTGTCGTTTTAGTCTTCTGTCCCGCAGAACATCTGGACCATCGTCATATTTCCCCTTATACTTTTGAATGTTTGCCTCCGGTGCCTGCAGAGGCCAATGCGGGGCCGTAAATGGCAGAAATGCGAAAAATGGCTTCTCCTTGACGGAAGCATTAGTCTCTCTCTCACTCAAAAAGTCGACAAGCTTTTTTGAAAAGTGGTCTGAGGAATAAAAGTCTTTGGGAAAGTCTTTCGTTTCAACTCTTTGATCATCTTCATAGTACAGACTGGCCCAATGCGCAAAAACGGGCGTTCCGTCCGGTTTCTTGGGTTCGTATGCGTAATGGCTCGAGCCTCCCGGCAAAAGAGCAAATGAGCGATCAAAGCCTCGAGCATGTGGCGTGCGCTCCTTTGTGAGACCCAAATGCCACTTGCCACTCATACAAGTATAATATCCCGCGTCCTGGAGAATCTCTGGTAGAGCAGCCACACGGAAATTCAGGTAGCCCTCATATCCAGGTCGTTCAGACCATGGAACCGGTGGGTCTCGTCCACGACCCCAAAACTCCATCTGTCCGAGGCCGGCAATGTGGTTATCAGTGCCCGAAAGAAGCATAGATCGTGTAGGTGAACACATGGAAGCCGTATGAAAGTTGGTCATGCGCACTCCTGAGGGTGCGTAAGCCAAATGATCAAGATTGGGTGTTTGAATCTCGCCGCCAAAGGCACCAACATCTGAGAACCCAAGGTCATCGGCGACGATGAGAAGGAAGTTGGGTCGCTTGGTCGTAGCCATGATCACGAGTTGTAGGTATTGATCTCGACGTTAATTATCGACCGTATGTAATGTTTGACACACGAAGTAGTGAGCTGGGCGACGATGGGCGGCATCCTAATGGGAACGAATGAATTGGCTATTTATATTGGCACTTGCGCAATGATGCGATTATGTGGGCTGGATATGATATGAGTTGCGGCTTAAAGCAGCATGAAGATGCCGTGATACGCTAATTCAGAAGTGGGAATACCGGCTATAATAACCCTCCCACTTTATCACGCAGAATTATTACTCACTTCCATCTGGTATCTACAGAACTCTAGTGCGCAGTATTTCTCCACTATGGCAAGAAGACTACGGACAGGTAGCTACGGTATGTTCTTTCAAGCGTGTTATGCTTCTTATGCCCATCGGCCTTGCTATGCCATGAGGAATCAACGTAGGGCCAGAAACCCATATTTCCATACTCCAGAAGGAAATAATAAGTAAAAGATTAAAAGCTGACACCGCTTGATAGAACTCGTGTTCCAATTTCCTTGATTAGACACATTATGATCAACTGATTACTCGTATTAGTGCATCATCTATCCCGTTGTACAAAGATCAGTTGGTGTATGATAGGATATTATTGTTTTATATTGCATCCTCAGATAGGTAGGTACTCTGAGATACTTATTCAGCTAGTAGTTAGTTACCTTCACTTTTAATCAAGTACAGTATTGACTCTCAGCTCTATTCCAATCAAATATTGATAATGTGTTTCGCTAAATTACCCGAAATAAAGCTCTAGTCCTTCCAACTCCGCCGCTTCTCTCAACGATGCCTTTTTCTCCATCTTCTTGACTAAATTGCTGAGGTGCGGGAAGGTCTCCTGCAAATTTGGAATTCCAATTCTCATTGACGAGTACCAAAACATTGGAAGAATGAAGTCGACCACGGTCTCATTAACACCAACCGGATGCACGTTTCCTTCCAGATTCTGATCAATTCGTCGCAGCCCTTTCAAGACTGCTGCTTTTCCCTTCGAACGAACGGATTCATATTGAGATAAATCATCTGTGAATCGCTCTGGCCGAAAATACATAGAAACGCCCTGAGCATGAACAGTGCCAGAGAGCCAGGCCATCCATTCGACAACCTTAGCGCGCTCAATTTTGTCGTCACCAAGAAGGTTGGTTTTGCCGGTAGATGATGATGCTATATATGTAATTATTGCCGGAAGTTCTGTGATTATTACACCATCCACTTGCAATGCTGGAACATAGCCTTGGGGGTGGATATTGCGATAGTTGGTGTTATCGAGGCTGCCGTCAGCAGCTTCCCACCTATTGGGTCCTGACTGCATGATCACTGGGGTGAAAGGAATCATCAATTCCTTTAAAAGAACATGAGGAATAAAAGAGCTAACGCCATTGGCGCGATATAGAGTGAGGGCCGACATTTTTGTCACTTTCTCCTTCGAAGGTGGGGTGTAAGGAAAAGAAGCAGAGCGGTCGTTATGTAAATCAACTATGCTTTCTCATTCGATCTGGGATCTGTGGTTTTACACAGTTGCAGAATGTATGCCCGGACTCAATGGTCAAGCTTAATTAGCAACACGTTTGCCAAAAACAATACGTTTCTACGACTTAAGACTGATATATATACCAACAGGTGGGGCTCAAGAAGCAGCATCTAAAGCGGAGAAAAGAAAAGATTCCATCACAAAGATGCACTTCTTTCCTAAAGCTGTGGCTTGGGACATGAAGGGTGATGCCTGTAGAGAGTTGCATCATCAAAAGGTACCATCTTCTTGATACGGATATGCTCTATTCAAATAAACTTGCTCATATGGTTTGGAGGCTTGAGGCTGTGTCTGGAGGGTGCAATATCGCGGGTAAGCTATGCCCGGCCCATGTACTCCTTCTGATCATATGCCTTTAAGGGTCAGATGAGCAAATTCTAGTCTCTAGCATAACTCTTTGCCTTCAGACAACTACTTGAACAGCAACCATCAACGCAGCAACACCGGGATGTTATTTCTTGGAATGTTTTGGCTGAGACACAGCCAATGTTACAAAATAGGCTAGCTTGAGAGAAACTACTGATGGTTTCAGTGGCCACTATTGGACAGTTTCGCGGCACGCTAAAATCTTACACGGTTTGTTTTGAGGCTAGTGGCTAGGTAGCCTGCCGAATAACTCGAGATTGATTGAGTTGAACACTGATGTGGTCTACAACTTGGTGTATTCGAGGATGATAAAAACTATAAGAATCTTGTAATCTACGAAGGAGATTATTGTGGTGCAACAGGTATAAGTATTTGGCCACAGCATGTACCAGTCAATTTTATGAAAGGCAGGTGGGTATTCATAGACACCCTCACTGATAATGGTGGGATAAAAAGCATTTAGAGAGTACTCTCATTCTAGGAGTTTCGGTACAATCTCTGGTAGGAATTTGATGCCTAAAATCTCTACAATAATCGACTTCTCGTGAATAACATGTCGCTTGGAGATATTGTTCAATATTTTTAGAGATAGAACTAGATTAGCATGAATATTCTTGGCAGGACCATTTGGGTATGAGACAAAGAATGAACGAAACAAGTAGATCAAATGCTACCCGGGAAAGAATTGTGCCATCCGTGTAAACTTCGGATATAACATGACTTGAATCAACTTCGCTTCCGACTCAAATTTTGGAGAATTGACCTCATGGTAAATGGCTGGTAGGTATTACTAAGTCGGGTAAACTATTTGCGCAGCACTCACAACGAAATTTTAATGTCCTCAATGTCTTCTTTGCGATAATCACTTGCTAAATAACTGCTTCAAATTATTCGCTTCTTTCCCTCTCATGCTAGATTCGATCTATACTTATGATGCCCGGTTTGCGGCTGTTATCATCTGAGCCTTGATGCCAAGCCTCCTGACTCACACCTTAAAGAAAAGTTGGAAGCACATATAAACACCATGGAAACAGTAAAGACCGTCATTCGAAGAAGCCATGTAAAATCGAAGAACGGATGTCAAACATGCAAACGAAAGCGTGTTAAATGCGATGAGTTTCGGCCAATATGGTTGGTTGTCCTCTTCCGGGGCGTGCGTAGTAGATGTATTAATGTTACTCCACAGTCGCAGATGTCTATTTACAGGATCAGAGTGTGGATATTATAAGTCACCTGTAACACAAGTTACTGATGCCTTCGACTCCTTGTGGTGGCCTATACACATTGAGAAGTCTTGTATACAATGGAAGGAAACTGGAAAGCCTCCGTTTCCGACATTAAAGATCGCTACGTCTCTGGGTTGGCACAATATGCCTCTGGCTGATCTGCGGTATCTCTACCAAACAGCTTTAGCGGTTAGTGTGCTTGATCTTAGCGGCACCAGTGATATGTGTCTATTATTGGGCGAGTTTCGAACGTACGTCGTCCCGCTCGGCCGTCATACTTATGCTGATCAACTGATGCAGGATGTTTCAGCTCGCAACTGCATTCGACTTTGTAGCTCATATGCTAGCAGCGGCTTCTGCCGAACGCCTTGCAATACGAGCCAAATCACATGAAGCATCTGTAGCTGCGTATCGTTATCACACTCTTGCTCTGAAGGGACTCAGACAAGCAATGCAATCTTTTTCAAGAAGCAATGCGGATGCAATTCTGGCTACGGCACTGGGTTGTTCATATCAGATGCCAGACTGGTTTGTGGCGCACATGGATACCTAACTTACATCGCTAATTGCACTCTAGTCGTTCATTAATGGCAATTGTCGACTGCATTTCCCAGGTATGAGTAATTTGCCCTGCTTGTATACCTGACAGGAAGTCTAATAATAGGGCAGACTGTGTACCAGATGCGTACTTGGTCCAAAGAATCCGTTTTTTATGACTTATTTGAGTACGATCTCCGCTATAACGCTGGAGAGACAGAGATGACACTGGCGCGTCACCAGCTAGATCGACCTGAGGAGAATAAAGACCGCCACGCCTTCGCCAGAGAGCTCTTTGACGACGGCATTAATGCAATTAATAGACTGACAACGTGTTTCCGGAATAATCAAAACATCGCGGCAGTAACTCGGCAACTCCGAGATGTTCTTACAGTTGCTCACGAGCGGCATCAAATGCACATCCCGGCTAAGGAACAATATCGTTTAATCTATCCATTTACGGCATGGTTCACGAAAAACTCAGCTGCATCGTTTATAGATCTCAGCAACAGAGACCCGCTCTTATTTCTCTTTCTGGCACATATGTATGCGGTTGTTATCACCCTGGCTGTGGCGCTGCCTGAGATCGACTATCCTTTTTTTGCCTCCATGCGAGTAAAAGGTATCCTTGAGATTAACAAAAAGATGGAAAGGGAGTCATGGTTCACATGTGTTGCTTGTCATGCATTCCACAGTTTTGATCAAATGATGCGTTTCCCGCTCCAAGCTGTAAAGGTCTACCAGTTGGTTGGACCGCACGAGAAAGACAATGGATATACGCATAAATGTTTCCTTTCTAGTATTCGATAAATATAGATAACTTAGTGCTAGCCATACAGTAATTAGTCGGAGTACTAGTCCGTACCTAGCACCGTTATATAGCTGAGTTCCGTGTGGTATACCTACTGGGTATGTTTCTACCTAGAGTTATAGACACTCCGCAATCCAACAATCACCTGCATATTGGTTTCTGTGGGGGGTGGCGTCCGGCCTCGGAACAATAAAACCCCTCGTCAGAACCGTTTATATAACAAGAAGCGGTCGTCCTTTTGGGAGAGAACATTGAACAACAATTTTCACTAGGTACAATGTCTCAGAAACGTTGTGTGAGCGATCAACAGCCTGCACTAGGCCAATATGCCTCAACTGGAGCTTGCAGTGCTTTCGGCAAACTAGCTCACCCCGATGAAGATTGGACAAAGCTTTCGGACCTGGCTGCCCGTTGGAGAGTCCAGAATCGAATCGCTCAAAGAAATTATCGTGAGTCATAATGCAACGGCTATGTAAAACGACGATGTAATCCGCTCATACACAAGACTCACAGGTAACAAAATGAAACATAAAAAGAAGAGCCTCGATGGCAGTGGCACCTCGTATTCAGCAGAAAGCGCTCGAAATAATTTCTCTTGCGACAGTAAAGACAAGGTTGATCTGCCTTTGACACAGGAGATCAATGATAGGGCCACTTTTCATCATATTACTATGCAATCGCAGGTACTTACGTATCAAGCATGCACTGCGCGATCATCAAATGGGATGTCCTTAGTTCCGCCCCTTGCTCCAGTGGTAACAAATGCTTATTCCATTTGTAAGACCGATCATGTGTCAAATATCCAGCAAGGCTGATGAAGAGGCTGCAATTCTGCAGCGCAAACATTTTTTACACATTAAGTCGTTAAGAAAGAAAATTACAGGCTATTCAGGAGGAAATCTCCTCCTACCCACTTCTTACGCTTCTTACTACCCTTGGTCTCGATCATATTTTGGAATCAGCATACAAATACGACACTGCGTATGCTCCTGGGAACTATTACAACAGCGATACTCCCCACAGAGTTTGGTTAACTTGTGATATCTCTCACAAAGACGTTTAGCGGCTGCGTTGATTGCCATCTATGCTTCGATCAATGATCACACCTTCATATGATCACCGATATTGTTACTAGTAGTAGCTAAAATCTCACTTAACATATCCTGGGCTTTATTCGCAGCGTCAGTCGCCATGCCGTATCCAGCCTGAAATCCCGTACCATCTGCCCCATAGTTGTGGATGAGAACACGCTTAATGTCGTTTACGATTATCTCTTCGCGCTCGATTCGAGGCCCTCCTTGTCTTGATGGACGGAGGCCCGCAAAAGCACCAAGTACTTCGAATGGCTGTTGGTCGAGCTCTTTACACAGCTGTCGTGTGCGTGCGAGGATGGATTCAGTTTCATTCGAGTAAGCGTTAGTATCACTGGTGTTGTAAGCAGACACGTCTTTAGATAACAAGTTCCTCCGCTTACCTATTAGCAGGATGCCTGGAGCCTCCCAGTATCACAGTGCCGTCGGACATTGGTCGTGGAATAACATGAGTGAAATAGTCTTTGCCATGCCTCATGATGTTGTACTTGATGTGTGGTGCCTTAACATGGACTACTTGTCCGCGTGTTGGATAACATTTAGAGTCTCCTACACCTAGCATTTGTTGGGATGCACTGCCAGTACAATTAAAAACCAGCCTTGTTCCTTTACTCTCGAAAGGCGCGTGTATATGTGGAAGTTTCTGTCGTACAAATGTGACACCAAGGTTTTCGAGTGATTGGACGAGAAATTCTAAATGTTTAGGCGCATTGACGGTCAAGGTTGTGAAAGATATACCGGATTGAACGCCATCAGGAAGGCTTTCTGCCGGGAGGACCACAAACTAGATCTATATCAGCGACACATTTCCTCTTAGAACACGTTTATATGGTCACCTACATCCTCGAGGTAATCTCTAATATCATCAAGTTTATTATCAGGAATACCTTCATCCCAGAATTCGGTACTTGGTGTGCGGACAACGTAAGCTTCGTCACCTCTCTCTGCTGCCAGCTTGGCAAGATGTGAATAGCCCAATCGATCCCATCGTAACTGACCTTCAGACGAGCCAGATACCCCGGAATAGTTACAACCCGCCCTACCATGCGAAAGCATTATAAGCCCAATAATTGACCGGGATAAAGAGCCGGAAATTTTACCACAGTGATGTATACAGAGGGGCGATGTCTCCGGGCAGATATTCCGCAATGACGGTAATGGAAGGGCCAAATCCACGCTCAGAAAGGGCAAAAGCAACATCTAAGCCGATTATGCCTGCTCTGTACAACTATATTAATAAAGAACAAGTATTGTAGAGATAATGAACAAAATTAGGCGAGATTCTAGTTACCCTACGATCACAATGCTACTATTGGTAGCTAGACTCTCTTCTTGGTGAGATACAATTGTGGGTATCATGGTGTAGTTGTAGTATGTTATGCGCAATATTGTTGGTGATGCAAATGACAAGCTGAGGCAGAGAAAGAGATTTACTTATATGTTTCGGGCTATCATATATTGTAGAAAGTGACAGATTAGGACGTAAAATGACTTGCTGCTGCGCGTGCAGTTCGCGTAATCTAATGCTTTGTAATTTAGCACAAGTTTATCTCGACGAGGGATGAGACTTTGGCCATTAACGATAACGGATAGCATTGATTGGAGGAAACTTTGTAATTGATCGCTAGTTTCTTACACGAAAATTGGGGAACTCTCTTGATCTATTGAACAGTGCGATGAATGCATTATTGGCCTTCTTGATCAAGGCTCACCGAAGCCGTCAGATGAACTATTACATGAGTCTCTTCATTATGTGATGAACCATGTTTCCGGCAATACAGCCACGCTCTGAGATCTCATTTAAGGTAAGGCCAAGAACAAAACGACTAGCTCTGAAAAGCAATAATACGTAACTCTAGTATGTAGGATGTAGGGAGGAAAGACAGAGTGCTATGCATGGCATTTCAGAAAGGAATAATTCGCATTCGTATACTTCCCAAATTCTTGGCCTATAAGATCTAAATTTTGCGAAGCGAAAAAGTTTTAATTAAGCTATGTAGCACAATATTGGATTTCTCACGGGCTCAATAATGTTTTGCTTCATACTAGGTGGGTATGTTTCTATATGCAGAGAACACCTATTTCCTCCAATCACCCCTGGAACAAATTGCCATTCAAGTATTTTAAACCAGTATCAACCGCAACAGTAACCACTGTCTTGCCAGGACCCAATTCTTTTGCAAGTTCTAGGGCAGCGACAACGTTTATACCTGTGGATGTGCCGACAAGCAACCCTTCCTTTCGGGCGAGGAGGCGGCACATGGCGCGCGCTTTGTCTTCGTCAATACCGCGAGCTTCGTCATACAAGGCCTCGTCAAGATGAGGCGGACGGCTGACAACTGCAATGCCTTCGACACTATGTGCTCCGGTTTGGCCTTTGGTGATGTGTGGCGCTGAGGCTGGCTCCATAATGACAATTTTCGTAGAGGGCAATTTGGATCTAAACACCCGTGCAGTGCCCATCGCCATCCCAGCGGTGCCAATGGCGCCACAGAATGCGTCAATGCCGTTGGGGAATTGTTTGACTAGTTCATGACCAATGCCTTCGTATCCAATAAGAGCATCCCGGTTATTGAACTGGTTCGTGTAGTAATACCCTTCTTTTTCGCCGATTTCCTTTGCACGCTGTATCATAGAGGGCATCAGGTCGGCTGTAACTTTGCCGGTAGGGCTATGTATGATATCAAGCTTCGCCCCAAGTGTAGTGATTGTACGCAGTTTCTCAACGGAAAAAGCATCGGAGCACACCACTTCAAACTTGTAGCCCTTTAAAGCGCAGATGAATGCAAGTGAAGATCCGGTGCTACCACCAGTGGCTTCCACAACTGTCATGCCTGGCTTTAAATCTCCACGTTGTTCTGCTTGGTCAATCATGGACCACGCCATCCGATCTTTGTAGCACCCTGTTGGGTTATAAAATTCGAGTTTTATGTAGACGTCTGCAGATCCATCAGGAACGATGTGATTCAGTCTAATAACCGGTGTGTTGCCGATTGCATCGAGGATGCTCATGGCTACAGGTGGTGTCGAGGCCATGGTGATTTCTGTTGAGAAATATGTGTTCTCTAACCTTGATGTACGTGAATGATCCTATATGGCTGAGAACGGAAGAAGGGTCAGTAGTATATATATTCGCTAGCCATGCCTTTACACCCTATTCAAGTCACTCTGTCGCAGCGCCAAAACTTTTACACGACTTATTAGCTGCGTAGCAGTGAGGGACGCTTCAGACTGTTGACTTCGTGGCTCTTGCACACACGTAGCTAGAGATGGTGCGACACGTTGACTGTGGACCTAAGCATCGCCTAAATGATTGTGTTGACGATTGATTCTTCATTATTTGATAATTACCCATATTCTTAGAGTAAACCCCGTGATTCACGCATCACTTCTTGCTCATCCGACGCAGGGCGTGAACTTGCAGTGTCTTGACCCATAGTATAGGCTACGAACTAGCAGAGGTTAAAATCTCACACTGAGAAGGCCCACAATCGTGGAATATTCTCCCGTCACTCGGCAAAGCAATCAGAGCAGACTCGCAAAATGCCGAAGCGTGACGGCTCACCGGCTCCACTGGGGCTTTCAATGGCATCTTGATGAGATCAATGGACATTTCGTTGAGCACATTGGAATGATCAATCGATATTTGTCCCCCGCTAGCCGCTGATCCGAGCTAAATTCTTACACGTTTATATGGGGAATTAGCCCCAGCCGACGGTAACCTTAAGCTGCATGAGTGACGAGTATTTTACCGCTAATCGGTATCAATCACCAATGGGTAAAAGCTCTAACAACTGTGAATTGGAGGCTTAATTAGTGGGATGTTCCATATCTCTACTGCATCTGTACTCCGTATACCACTGTAAATGCTTGCCGCTACTTTCGGATGAACTATGTATTATTAAAATAACTGTCAAATGGATGGCACACGACCGTAGATCGTACTTCTTTTTACCTTTTTTGCGACTTCTTTCTTTCTGACTTACAATATATTTAATACTTTGGATATATAGGAGAAAAGAGAAAGAATAGTCACCAGATTCACATGCGTTCGCACGGCCAAGGAGGGAATAATCAAAACAAAAATGACTACACTGATAAAAAGTAAGTATTGGCATTCAAGGAGGTCTTTTAAACTTTATCTCAACAGATTTCAAGGAAAGTCAGGAATCGCCTGTCTCAGCAGGCGTTTCGACGACGACGTGCGGAGAATCTCAAAACACTCCAAGATCGTTTAAACTCGAGCTATAAGCCTCAGAATGAGACAATCGCAAGACTAGAAGAAGAGAACCGAAATCTCCGAATGCAACTTGTTGAAGTCCAGGCGCAATTGTCTCGATTTGCTGTCAACACTCAACTACTCAACGATTCGGTATCTCGTGCATTGAATCCCAATCCATCCAGCCATGATGTTGCCAACAAAGATGTGCAATCTCAGCTTAAAATCATCTCAGAGAGCCCCAGTGACGATAGCTATAATCTTGATGAACCGTTGGACTTTTCTTCAGTTGCAAGCGGAATACCTTTCCACACGGAAGCGCCGGTCTCAGGTATTAATTCGTATCCTACTGAGCTTGCTATAATTAACAATCTAGTAGCAGATGCACTGAAGACGTCAAGAGAATTACCGACCGGCCTATTCCCATCTCTTGGTGTGGAAAACTGCCAGTGCTGCGGTGCCTCAGATATTTGTCAACTCTCAAGCTGTATATTCCAAAAAAGCTGGGCGGAATCAAACTCTACATTTTCCGATCATTTGGAGGTACTTCATCAGCTTTTCAAGTTAAATTTTGTATCAGAAAAAGTAAACGGGGGACTGTAGACTAAGAATGGAGAGCTTCCTCTACTCTCAACTTGACTTTGCTGTGCCTAGATTCTCAAATATAATCTTCTCTCATTCTGACAGCACTTATGGAAAGTTTTATGCAATAGTGGTTTGAGAATATCTGAAAATATATAGAGCCATTCATGGTAATAATTTCACCGTAAAAGGGCTCCTTAAATAAACTGATGTATATCTCTTCATACTATATAAGCCGAATAAGACGCTATGTCCTGCCAAGAGCAGCAGTGATCAAGATTTTGGTTACGCGATACGGATCTGCATTTGACGCCGGTCGTCTGTCCTCAAAGTAGCCACAACCTCTGGTTGCTGTTTCTCTGGGGATCCGAATAGACCTACTGCGATCAGCGACCCCCCAGCTAAACATATCGATATGGCCTGTCTCGTGATGACCAGTAAGGCGCTTGTCGTTATCATCGCCATATTCTTCGATACACTGCGAGTGGTAAGAGCCCAGCCTCTCCATTGCTTGTTCAATAAGCTTCATCCCTCCTGAAGCCCTCATTTCCTTGGTCGAAAAATTGGTGTGCAGGCCTTGACCGTTCCAGTCACCTTCAACTGGCTTAGGGTGCCATGATACTTTGACCCCATGATCTTCCGCTATCTTGGTGAGAAGGAATCGGGCTATCCATAGATGATCACCCACTGTCAATTGATTAGCCATCGATGCACAGGCCACTAAGGAAATAAATTGGTGAGACTGGAAGAATACACTTACTTTCGATCCCTTCGCACGGCCCAACCTGAAACTCCCACTGTCCTAGCAAGGCTTCGGCATTGGTGCCGGAAATCTTCACACCCGCATCTGTCATCTATATTTAGTTGTGGACTTTTGGTTCAAGTATATACGCAGACACCTACATAAACATGCTTTGTAATGCGAATCAACGATATCGCGCATCACTATTTTCCCATATCCCACTCCGCAATAATAATCTCCTTGTCTGTATAATAATATTTATTAGCATCTCATGCCTACTGGACGTCAATATTAAGGGGCGATGTCACGACCCGGATCTTATAGTCGCGACAATAGGCCTATAGGGTAGCCGGTCTTAGATAAACGACGGACCGACTAATTAATTAAGAACAGATTATTAAATTATTATAATAATCTAATAACCTATAAATAGATTATTAAAACTCTAAGATAATCTATAATAGGATTATTACTACTTAGTAATAATCTAGCCTAGCTAACTAAGTATATAAGTTTACTTTATACTACTTATTAAAATACTTAAATAGCTAGTTATTATTATAGTAATTAAATTAAATATTTAAATACTTTACTTTATAATTAGTAATAAAATTATTTATTTATTAACTTAACTACTTTACTAATATAAATTATAAAACTACTTTAAAGTTTATTCTTTAAAAATAGCTAACTTATATTAACCTATAGAACCTAATTTATTATATAATAATAACTTTTATTTAAATAGTTACCTTAGACTTAT
>NW_020209262.1:0-50776 GCF_003025095.1 Trichoderma harzianum CBS 226.95
TTCTTAATTTAATAATAGATTAATAAATTATTTATTAATTTAGAAAAGGATTACTATTTTATATATTAATCTAATCTAGGTTAACTAAATATATAAGTTTACTTTATATTACTTATTAAAATACTTAAATAGCTAGTTATTATTATAGCGTTTATAATATAATTAGATTAGAATATAGATATTTACTTTTATTTATATTACTAGCTGGTAATAAAATTACCTATTACCGACCTAATTGCTTTACTAATATAAACTATAGAACCCCTCTAAGGTTTATCCCTTAGAAACAGCTAACCTATAGTGCCAATAGGACCCGGTTTGTCACAGTTATTTAATTATTTAATTTATCTTTTTTATTTTACTTTATAAAGGTATTTTTTAAAGATTTTTAGTTTATTATTTATAAAGGAGTAAATTAATCCTTATAAAGGTATTATCTTAGGTTTAAGGTTTATTATATATATTAGTTTATTAAGGGGTATAAATTTAACTATAACCTTTTTATTAAAAACTTTTATATATTTATAATATTTAAAGGAAAGTTTTTTTAATTTTTTTTTATTATTATTTTTTAATACTTATTTATACTTTTTATATAAGTAAAGTAAGTATTAAGTATATTTTATTTTTAAGTTTTTACTTTTTATTAATTTACTTTATATTAAAACTATTTATACTTTAGTTTTTTTATTTTATTTATAAACTTATTTTTTTAAAGTTATAACTTTAAAGTTTTTAATAAAAATATAATAATACTATATTTTATTTTTAAAATTTAAAAAAATATTTAATAATTTATATTATAATTTCCTTAGTAATATACTTAAATTTAAGTCTACTATAATAAAAAAAAAAACCTAAAACCTTTTTATTACTTTTTAATTATTTATTATTTTATATAATTTTATTATTTTTTTATAAATATTACTTTTATAGTTTTTTATAAATAAAGTAAAGTTTATTTTATATAGTAGAATATTCTTTAGTTATATAAATTACTAATATATTATATTAATATTACTACTTTTATTTAAAATAAAGGTTACTTTTACTTATTTATTTTTAATTTTTATTTTAGTTTATTATTTAAAAATAAAGTTTTACTTTTTAACTATAATAATAAATATTAATAAAGTAAAAGTACTTTTATTATATTTTTATATTTTTTTTATAATTAAAATAAAGTTTACTTTAGTAAATCTTTTTTTATTTATAAAATTATTATAATACTTTATTATATATTATTAATTTTTATACTTTATATAATTAAGTATAATATAAGTATTCCTAAAATAAGCTTTATTATATTTTTAATAAATTAATTTTATTATAAAGCTATTATTATTTTTATTTAATTTTATTAAAGTATTATTATAAATAAATTTAAGGTTAATTATAAATATTTTTTACTAATAAGTATTTTATATTTTAAATAAATTATATTATTTTTTTAATACTTAAGTACTTTAATTATTTAAAAATTTATTTTAATTATTTTAGTTTATTACTTTTACCTTAATCCTAATATTATAAAGTTTTTATTATATTATAAAAAATTTAAAATTAATAATTTCTTTTTATATATAGTAAAGGTATTTATTAATTAGCTATAGAATTTAAAAAATATTAAAAAGTTATTTTAAAATTTTATTAAAAATTATTTTAAACTTTTTTATAAAAACCTAAAATAACTTACCTTTTTATTAATAAAGGTAGTTTAATTATATAATTATATTAAAAATATAAGTAATTTTATTATTAATATTATTTTTATATTACTTTATATACTATTTATATATAAAGTTAATATAAAAATATTAATATTCTTTAATTTAAAATAAAGTTTATTAATACTTTATATTTTTTATAAAATAATTATTAATATATTAAATTTTATATATATTCTTTTTAAATTAGTTTTTTTTAAAATTAAATTAGTTACTTAAATATATAAGGTATATTTATAGCTTTATTTAATTTTATTCCTTAAACTTAAGGGTTAGTATTTAGATTTTTTTTTATAAGTTAAAGTAGGTTTATTTTAATTTTACTTTAGGGTTTTTACTTAAAAAGCTAATATTAAAAATAAAGTTTTTTTATTTTTAATTACTTATAAGTATTAAATTTTTTTTTTTTTTTTTTTATATTTTAACTATAGCTATAATATATTTTTATAGTTTCTTTAATAAAAAAGATTTAAGCTAACTTAGCTTAAGGGTTTTTTATTAAAAAAGAGTTATAGTACTTATTTATAAAATTACTTATAAAGAGGTTTATAATTATATATATAATTAAGTTTATAAAATTACAGCTTTATAATTATTAAATTATAATTTATATAAATAAGTTTTATTAATAATTATTTTTATTTTTAATAATTCCTTTACTTTTTATAAGTAAAGAAATAAACTTATTAAAAGCTAAATTAATAAAAAAAAGTAAAAAAGGATAAAGGATAATTATGGAAACTATATAGTAAATATATAAACTTAAGGTAGTAAAATAATTATATTTATTTTTACCTTTTTTAATTTCTTTTTTAAATTTTAGGTTTTTTATAGTATTATTACTAAGCTAAGGGCTTTGTAACCCTTAGCTTATGCCTCTATAACGTGGCCGGTGCGCGGCCGTTGCGTAACTGCGCCCTCTTTAAATAGGCTTTAATAATTATAAACTATTATAATATATAATTTCTAAGGCTTTATACTTAAGTATAAAAGTTAATATTAAAGTAGCTAGCCTTACTACCTATATTAAAAAGTACTTATAAAGATATTTTTTTTTAATTAATTATAAAGGGAGAAAAGTTATATATTTATAAGGTTATATATCTATAGTAAAAATATTATATATCCCTATTAATTACTATAATAATATATTTATAATAAAAATAAAATAAATATAAAACTTAAATTATATTAAGGTTTTTATATAATTAATACTTTTAAAAAAAATTAATTATAAAAATAAAAAAAAATATTATTAAAAATATTAACGTAATATTTTAAAAAAAAAAAAATATATTAAAGTTTATTTAAAAAAAATATAATTATATATTAATTATATTATAAAGATATAAATTAAAAGTTATAAAGCCTTTAGTTTAATAATAATATTATAAAAAACTTAAAATTTAAAAAAAAAATTAAAAAAAGTAAAAATAAATATAATTATTTTATTACCTTAAGTTTATATATTTATTATATAATTACTTATAATTATCTCTTATTTTTCTTTATTTTCTTTTATTAACCTAACTTCTAATATTCAATTAATAAATTATTAATTATTAAAATTATTTATTTATAATAATAATTAAATAAGCCTTTAGGGGTTTATTTTTAATTTTCTATATAAAAATTATTAATTTAATATTATAAAACTTTAATAAACTATTATGATAAATCTAAAACTTAAATATTATTTAAAATTTATAAAGCTAATTATATTTATTATAAAATAATAAAAAGCTTATAAATATAAACTTATTATTAATTTTAATAATTTTATTATTATTAACTTTATTATAAAAATCTTATTACTTTAATTTATTAATTTATTATATTTATATAATAGTAAAAATTAAAAAAAAAGTAATTAATAAATTTTATAATTATTTATAAAAAGATTTAAATTAATAAAAAATACTAAAGGAAAAAAAACTTAAGGATAATAATAAAAAGACTATAACTATAGCTAAAGTAATAACTATAATAGTAACTTTATAATTATTAAAAAAAGCAGTAGTATTATTAAAAAAGTTAGTTTAATTATATAACTAAATTAATAAAATCTTATAATAGCTTTATTTATTATAAAAATATAACTTAATTATTATATACTATTCTTAACTTCTATAACTTAATATTATATTTTAATATAGTAGGCTAGTATACAATAACCTAGGCTTAATTAGGCTTAGTTAGGTAGGAATACTACCTGGATAGTAAAAAAGCACTACCCAGATAGCAATACTCTATTTTAAATTGGCGAAGTATTGGATAGCCACTGCTATGGTAGATATGCCTCCAGTGCATACAATTCCGTAATAAACAAATGGAGCACTATAATATAGTCAATATAATTATAAGATAACAAATTATAGCTTAAGAACTCACATAGGTTAAGGAATAGTCAACAACCTCGCCATGCCTCTTGCCGGTCGTAGGCACTTCAAAAGTGGTGAGGATCTCAAACGGCGAAGAAACTAGTCATAAGAATTATTCAAATACTTGCCAAAAGTAGGAGAATTTTGTATTTACTGTCCGTGACCTACAGGCTCAACAGTGACTTGGGGAATCCTGGGATATGACCACTCTTTGTGTGGAGAGGCGGCGCAAAATACGCATCTGATCGTGACATAGAATGGGTCATGTAGGTGTTGTGAGACCTGTGTCGTTGGTCGTTTATCTTGAATCTGCGGCGTTGGTTTTCTATTCTAGATCTAGTCAGCTTCTCTGATCTATATTTGTCAAAGAGGCTGAGAGACAAATGATATCTGCATTTGCTGAATGGTATCTCCTGCCCTAATGATGTACGTCGGGTTTTGCGAGGAGAAGAGTAGCCATTTCACGTGTGAAAAGGTGAAGTAGACGCAGGCAGAGATTCTGAAAAGTGATGTGGAAAGGAATAAAAGTAAGGGACATCATGATAGAAGGGGCGAGAATGTATGTAAGATCTTCCTAGAAGGAAGTCATCTCACGCTTTCCTACCACGATTATTAGAGGTAGTTACTGCCTACAAACTTCCATGAGCAGGAGCTATATTTACTTACTTAAGTATCAATAGCATCAACAGTAATCACCAACTATAACTCTCTGCTACTATTGACATTTAAATCTAGCGTTTGCTACTATTACTACATTTTTCTAGTATCTGCTACTATAGCTATATATCTCTAGTCTTTGGTATAATCATAGGTACTTATACGACAGCATAGCAATAGCTACCTTACCTCAGTTGTAGAACTAACAGGTAACCCAGTCAATCCAAGATAATTACGGCTCTCACGATGCTTCACTGCCACGGTGGGCATAGACAGAGAATGCAGTACCCTACTCTTAGGAAGAGACCCTTTACTTTCGCCAGTACTGGCACTCACAATCTATTTCTTCCATTGCAGACAGAAAGCAAAAGTCCCTACTTAGCTTCATTCAGGCGTACCGTGATGCCGCAATCAATCATCATGAAAATAAGTAGCCATCAAAACCTCATTATAGACAAGACATACATCATACAGAGTTATCGACATGAACAAACGTTTGTGCCTCTCTTCAACACATGACAAAAGAGAGGCAACTCATCAATCCCTAGAAACCCCCTTCACCCCTGAAAGACAAACCAGACCAGACCATCATCATAACTCTCTCCAGCTTGTATACGTCGACCGTAACCACTCTTATAAGTATGAAGGGAGAAAGGTAAGCCAATGGAACAACACAGACAACCTCCTTACCCGCCTCTCTTTTCACAGAGGAGGAAATATAAACCTATTAGCCGTGGAGAACAAAGCAAGGAAATCCATACACGTCTAGGAAAAGAAAAAAACAAAGAAAAAGGAGTAGCAGCATCAAGTTCTAAGGGTATTAGTGATGCTGCTTCCCACGCTGCTCATGGTTTCGCTCAGCTTCTCGCCCATACCGCCAGCCCAGCTTGGCAACTTGAGCGTCATGCGGATTCTGCCCTCAACAATCAGGTGGATGAGGTTGATGACGGCAAACGTGGTTGATCCTATAGCACGAAACAACGCCAAGCCCGCCACGCTCCAGAGCAGGAAACGAAGGTAGAAGTTGTCGCCAATGCCCTTGTCGCTGTACACTTCGGACACAGCCATGGCGAGGATGGCGTTGAGCACCATCCACGAGACAACCATGTACGTTCGCACGCTCTTGTAGTAATCTTCCTGCAGCTGAGACTCGCTCGGGGGCTTCTCCGGAACCTCGATGCGGTCACGAAGATTACGCAGAGCCTCGTCGTATCCGCTATCAATATCAAGCTGCTCGCTGGGCATTTCAAGCTCGACAGTTTCACCCTTGCCGACAGCGCCACCCAGATCCGTCTTCATCACATTGTCGCCCTTTGTACCCCAAGTGACGTCGTGGGTATTGCAAAAGGCGTAAACTTGCAGGGTGCAGATATAGCTCGGCAGCAAAAGGAAATATTGGCCGGCCGAGGTAAACATGTGCCAGGGATCGAGGTATAAAAACGACATGGCAAAATACAGACCAACCGTCGAGGCCAACGAGACGATTAGATTCGTAAACACGTTGTTACCGAGTGAGATCGAGACACCACCGTCACTGTCCGTGAATTGCCTTACGACAATGTAGAAGATGGCAAAAGTCGTGTAAACCATGATGATGCTGTAGATAATCATACTGCCCATATAGAGTCTTCTCGCACCTTGTGGACGATTTCCAAGAGACAAGATGAATTGGATAGCGATAAGCAAGATACACGTGTATCTCAGGATAATGAATATGATGTTTCCAATGCCGTGTCCAAACGGATCAACTCGTTTATCCGCTAGACCGCCAGCGACGAAGTAAAAAGCCAGATAGAAGTTTGCGAGAGAGAAGTAGGTGAAGAGCAGCTGGACAAATTGGTAGACAAACTCAATGTACAAGAGGACCTTGCGAGCAAGAGTATGGTCGGTCTGTAGAATTTGTCGCATTTGGACAAGGGAGTAGACGGCGGCAAAGAAGGCACCGTTCAGCCATCTTCTTCGTTGGGAGATGAACTCGGGAACAGAGTCTGTGGAATGTTACGTTAGTTTGAAGAACCAGGATGGGCGATGAAGCACAAGAAATAACTTACCAGGAACATCTGTTTCTCCATGACAACCCTTGACGTATTTCAACACCCATCTCTCGCCTCGCTTGGCCACGAGCTCCCAACAAAGGATGCGATCTTCGGCCAGATACATGTTGGCTGTAAACACATCCGCATGCTGACCGTGGAGTGTTTCACCCTTGAAATACTGGCTCAACGGTCCATGGCCAGTCTCGTCGTTTTGTAGCGCATGGTAACGGTAGGCACTGAGGGCACCGGGCAACACGGTGATGTATCCAAACACAGATTCGAGGGGCTTGTCCAGGATATTGGACATCTTGTATTCAAAGTTTTGCGATGCAACCAGAGGATTCAACAGGTATGATCCGTATTTGCCCTTCATGGCCTTGATCTCACCGCAAGCTCCGGCAACGTTGGAATCAAAGTCAAAGGCCTTCCAGAGATGGTACAGCGAAGTACCACCAGGACGAGTTCCCACATCGAGCAGAATGCAAACGTTGGGGTTCAAGGCCTTGCCAAATGCATTGAAGAACCAACGGTGCGAGTTGAGCTTGCGCGAGTTCTTCTCTTTGAGGCAGAAGATGATTTGGCACGGAACAATGCCCTTTTCAGCACCCTTGAATTTGAGGTCCGAGTCGAGCGAGACTTGCGTTGTGTACTCGTAGACGTGTGCCTGTACGGCTCTGTTGTTGACAAAGTTTTTGGCAATGCCATGCTGGTAGACTCCCATGGCAGCCAAGGCGTCGAGTGTGCGTGGATGGATTTTCTCACGACCATCTGAGATGATGCAAACGACGACTTTTTGCCAGCCGTTTTCACCCCAGGTACGAGATCGGGATCGAGAGCAGAAATGAGAAATGTTCTTCATGACGGCGTACATTGTTCTGGTAAAGAGAATCTCGTCTTCGTTATACATGGTGACGCAAATGAACAGCTCCGTCTCTCGAGCCGTCCGGCCAATACTCTGTCGTAATTTGTAGCCTCTGTCGACAAAGTCATCGGGATCACACGTCACAGCAGTGTATCTCATGTGAGTGAACTCGACCTCGTCTCGGCGCGGGAGAAAGCTGTAGAGAATGGTTGGAATCTTGCACTCCAAGACCAGCTCACCGTTGATGAGCGGGACTTCCTTTTTAGCCATTTGCGGAGCGCGGACACCACGCCTCTCTTGCGCTCCATCAGGCGCAGGTCCATAGTGCTCGTATTTATCATAGTACTCCTGCTCCTCGCTCAATGTCTCTTGGCCTGAGTGGTATGAGTCGCGGTCATCACCATAGTGCCTATCATCCTCGTCATAGTGATCATACTGCTCGTGCTCGTAGTTGTCGTAATGGCGAGATTCGCTCAGGTCTGACTCGGGGCCAAAGACATCATCGTCATCTTCGCGATGGTCCAAGGGGATGGAGACGGTTATATCGTCGGTAAATTGTGATTGGCGCGATGCGTTGCCAAAGCGAGGAGCTGGTGGGAGAGGCCGGCGCGGACTGCCGCCATATCTAGAGGACGGAGTTCCTGGCCTGGGACTGCCATTGATGTCTGAGGGTTCATACGAGGCATGAGACGCGGGAGGGCGAGAGTAATCCGTCAGTCTGGACGCTGGCGACCACGGCCTGTGAGAAGGGTCCCTGGTGTCGTAGGACATGTAAGACGCATCTGGCGGCGGAATCCTAGGAGCATCGTCCAGAATTGACCCAGTCCGAGTGTGGGTGGATGCGACGCTGGGAGTATATTGAGGCCGGGGCGATCGCATACTAATAGGCCTATCGCGTGAGTTTTTGATCTTCCATCTAACAGTGGGCTTAATCTTTTTGATAACGGGTTCCGCTGCGACAACGTCGACCGCGGCTGGTTGGGGGGGTGGTTGAACTGGTTGGACTGGTGGTTGGTCCGATGCTGATAGACTCCCTCTTCTTCGCCGGGAGCGTTCACTTGGTCCTTCCGGGATAGTTGGCAGAGCCTCGGCAAGATTTGGGGAGTCATTGAGCGCTAAACTTCTTGGACTGTGCAACTTTGCATTGTTGTTCTTGCGAACCTGTTTGATGTAGAGGGGAGGGGGGACAGCAACGTCAAGAGGGGGGAGGGGATTGTGAACAGAAGGAGAAGAGAGAGGAAGAGGAGGAAGAGGAGCATCCGCCTTGGTTGCTGCTTGCATTTCCGTCTCTTGCTTGGTCTCCAAGCTCGAGGCGGCTCCTGGACACTCGTCGAAAGCCATGGTGGACGTCTCGGGGTTGGATCCTTGGTGTTTCGAAGCGTCCTTGGGTTGCAAAGACGACGTCGATGAGGACGGAGAGGACATATTTAGGAATGTTGGTGTTGCCATTGGCGACGTTTGTGTTACGTACGGTCTGCTTCTGTCTGGGGACTCTTCCACAGATGTCAACAATCTAACGGCGGCGGCTCCATGGCCGGTGGGCGAGTCGAGCTCGTCGTCGTACGGCGGGAGACTATAGCCGGGAGGACGGCGGTCCATTGTAAGTAATGCAGCGGAATGCCGTGTGTTTTAGGCTTAAGCTTTTGGAATGCTGCTAGACGCGGGCCACAGCTTGCACTACCAATCTTCAAGCCAAGGGCGACAAGGAGCGGTGTCGAGACACGACCATGCGGATTGGCTGTATCTCGGTTGAAGCTGTGCGCGACCTGGTTCGATTCTGTTAGAAAGAAAGAAAAACACGACACCCGGCAAAGAGGTCGTGAAGAAGTTGGATGTAGTTGAGAAACCGAACCGAGCTGAGCTGCATAAAGATTAAAAGGCGGGAATGGGGACATGCGTCGCTGGTCCTGGTATGCTATGCTCACTGTGGGACCAGCTGCAGCTGTGCAAGGCGAGCCAAACAAATTGCTTGCGTGGCGCGTTGGCCCGGCAACAGGCGATCTGGCTGCACGGCGAACACGAGAAACCCGGTCGAGCCGCAGGAACACACGCAATCCGCTGTCGTTAGCCGCCCTGAGGGTTAAAAACAGCGTCAATTGGCCAGGTACCGATCGAGGCTGATGCTTATTGTTTGGTCTGGATGCGGGCGGTGAGTTGCCCCGGCATCGCGTCGTGATATGCAGCCGTTGAAGTATCCTGGTACAGTAGCCGTTGTAAGCCAGCTCAGCTCAGTTATGTCTCAACAGCCTGTCTGTCTGTTCCGCTGCATTGTATGCATGTGCTCTATCTGTATTAGCCCGTGCCCGTCTTTAACAACCTTCAGTCTCGCTTTTCTTTCTTGTTTCGATCCGTCTTCTCCAGTCGGCAGTCCACAATGGACACAAGCCCACACTGACAGAGCGGTCTGTCTTGCAGCCATTCTCCACAACCGCGTCCAGGGGCCTTGACTGGTGCATATCTTGCGACATCAATTAGGATTTGTATGAGCTAGTAAATGAGTGCCTAGTCGTATTTTTGTTAGGACCAGCACTGCCACGTGAAGATGTTTTTGTGAAGCATTGGTAACTTTCATACTTGCAAGTGGATGTACGAATACGGAGTAACCCGGATATTCTTCAGGGAATACCCAAGAGAGCCTTTCAATACCGATTTGGCTCTTTGGACGTAGCCGTTGGTTTTTGCAGATAGACAACAACTCAAACATTCAATTTATAGATGGCTCATGAGTAAAAGAGGAGAATATGCTTATCGGAGTTGAACGTGTTATCTGATAAAACAAAAGTCATCTGTTCCCGGTTAGGTCATCACAAACAACAGCATGCAAACCGGGTATTATCCGCTTGGCTTTTGTTCCTCCATTGATGGGCAGTCACCAACAACGAATACAGCTGCACATCAGCAATTGCAAATACTACCCATCTCAATTATTTCAGAACCCATATACATAGGTACATATAATACTATACAATTGGCACGGTGCTTGTTGACTTAATGATCGTCAATGTCCTCCTAATGCAAGCTTCTTACCTCCCCCATCTCTCTATGACCAGTTCATCCCCTTTACCAGCTGTACCTAGTACATTAGTCGCCGCTCAGATCCTCCTCAATCGCCACTAAGGATTGCCCCGCCATCAAGGTACACAGTACTCCTAACCGCTAAAGGGAGCCCTCACAGAGCCTCTGACGTACTAAACTGCCCTGTGCACCCAGCAACCACATTATCAGTACCAATCAGGAAAGCTGTAAACACAGCAGAGCCGCCCTGGATGCGACACCACCGCCTCCCTCTATCTCTCTATCCACATCAGTCTGTCTATCTACATATCTTTCCGCAACAGGCTGTCAGCGCATCGCCAAACTCTCCGACTCGCTGCCCGGCATCACATCAGCATTTTACATTCTACCAGCATTTCATCTTTGCATTGCCTGGCATCCAGCCCCGGGCGCGCTACTCCGACTGCCAGCTCCATTGCATCAGCAGCATTTGCTCCGTGAGCTGTCTTCCTCCATCCTTGACATGCCATTCATTGCCCCGCTAACCAGTTGGTATGGAACGCAGACCGTCGTATTGTATCTTAGCTTGCCAAATATCACGACCAAACCCCGACCCTCGCCTCGCCATGGCTCAGTTCCTGCAGACAGTGTCAGTCAACCCTCACTCGTATGTTCGTTTAGTTTCGTCGCCGCCGTCAACATGCCCTTGTCCCTATTTCAGTATCTCAGTCCCAGGTCTCGCGCCAAGATGGAGCGGCCTGACAGCACCATATTACCCATCTACGAAGATCCCCCGCTCAAGCCTGTGTTGAATACCGTGTTTGCTGATGGCGAAATATTTCTGAGCAGCAACCAAAAGACTAGAAATCAGTTCCGCCCGCGCGCTGGAAAAGGTGGTGTCAACAGTTATCAGTTAAGGCAGTATGCCGAAGCTACCCTGGGAGGAGGCAGCTTGAGAAAGTGTGTCAAGCTGCCCGAAGGTGAGGATGAGAACGAATGGTTAGCAGTCAACAGTGAGTTTGCCGTCCACAATTCTTGCCAGGCAAAAATGGAAGGGCTAACGTGACATCACCAGTGGTGGATTTCTACAACCAGATCAACCTTCTCTACGGTGCCATCACCGAGTTTTGCTCGCCACAGTCATGCCCTGAGATGAAGGCCACGGATGAGTAAGATATAAAATCCGCACCACAAGCGTCACAGCTCTTGGAAGCGAATCTAACAAAGTCAGGTTTGAATATCTCTGGCAAGATAGCGAAAATTATAAGAGGCCGACCAAGATGGCCGCACCAGCCTACATCGAACAGCTGATGACATGGGTTCAAGCCAACATCGACAATGAATCCGTCATGCCCAGCAAGATTGGTAAGTGGCCTGTCTTGAGTGATCACACTTGCTATTCGATATGACTGCTGACGACAATCATAGGCGTTCCTTTTCCGAAATCCTTCCCAACTCTCATTCGTCAGATCTTCAAGCGAATGTACCGTGTGTACGCGCACATCTACTGCCACCACTATCCGGTAATCCGGGAGCTGGGGCTGGAACCTCATCTCAACACCAGCTTCAAGCAGTATGTGCTTTTTATCGATGAGCATAGCTTGGCGAGCGGGCGGGACTACTGGGGTCCTCTCGGAGACCTCGTTGATAGTATGATGAAGAGTGATTGATCGAGAGCTGCTTCACGCTTCATTCCATCTTTCTTTTCGTGTTTCTGTTTAGTCAATCTCTGCACAATTGCGGTAATGCTTAATTGGGAGCAAGGCAAGGCGTTAGGATATCGTAGATTTGGGAATTAGGACCTGAGTCGATAGTGTTAGGTCTATCGGGCAGAGTCGGGTAAAGGGCATAAGGACAATTAGTATGCGGCCGGAAGATGGTGCGGCTTGGACACTTTGATTTACAATTCATTGAGTAAATTCATACATCACGAGAAGAAGTTAAATTAGACGAGCCGTATGATAAATAAGTACCAAAAAATATTAAAATCCAACAACTCCAGCAAGAGTCTCCCGGTTGTACCCTTATGCTGCATTCTGTACCTGGACCTGGCCGCTCGGTGTGCCAAAGTAAGCTGCAACCGGCTTCTGTGCTTGGAATTCCTTACCCAGACCAACAGCCTGAACTCCATTAAATCCGTGGAAGAGGCCAATCTCCACAATTCCAGGAAGCTTTACCAGCTCCTCGGCCAGCTTTCCGATTTCCCAAGCTCCGTTCTTACCGTTGCCGTCCACCTCCGCCGTCAGATCCTTGGGAAGTAGCAGCGGCGGGAAAGGAGCGTCGATGATCCACATACCATTGTCAGTCACGCACTCGCCGGCTTTGCTGGGTAGGCCGGAACGGACAACAGGGTTAGGAGAGCCCATGGCTTTGAGACGGTTCAATACATCCGGTGCTGCAAGGGGGAGCACCTCGATAGGGATAGTTTTCCATTTGGTGCACAACCGAGGTGATTGCTTGCGAGAATCTATACAAGATATTAGTTGACCCGGGACAAATCATTGTAGATAGTAAGATATTGACGCACCCGCAACTGCAATGAACTTCTTAGCCGCTACGGCGACAAGCTTCTCTTGAAAGAGGCATGCACCTCCTCCTTTGATGAGGTTAAGATCCTCATCAACCTCATCTGCACCATCAAAGGCAACGTCCAAGGCAACCGACACGCCGTCCACAACAGGGCGCTCGTCCAGGTTGCACAGTCTCAATCCAGCTGCTCTAATCAGACCCTTAGATTGGCTGCCTGTGGGAATGAACGTCATGTTGGCGGAAAAGCTTGGCCCCTTGGCCGCAATAGCTTCCACCACATAGACGACAGTGCTGCCAGATCCAATCCCGACGAACTTGTCAGTGGGAGAGAGGTGGTCCTCAACGGCTTGGAAAGCCGCAGCTTTCTTTGCGGACTCGATCAGAGCTGCGGCATTGGGTGCATTGCCAGCCATGGTTCGAATTGGTGGATGTGAGGGTGGTGATGATATACGGCCCGATGTTGTTGTTGTTGTTGTTGTTGTTGTTGTTGTTGTTGTTGTTGTTGTTGTATTGCTTAGCGCCCGTGACCTATCTAAGAGATCTGGCCCGAGTTTGAGATGCGGCGGCTGCAGGGTAGGGTTTCTGCGGAGTACAAGAGCTGGGTGTTAGTGCGTGCTAACGGGGCACGTTTAACTGAATAGAAGGCTTTGTTCAGATAGACTGCCGAAGTAAAAGATGAAGCTGGTTCTCGTGCTGCATTTGTTGTTTGGACGTAGTACTCGGATTTCATCGGCGACCCATAGGTGTACGGGATCCCGTACGTTTAATCTATACGGGGCGCCCAATAGGCGCACGGGGCCGCACGCACACGGGATAGCTGCTTAGTCAACAACACCCGCTATAACACCCGCTATAACGACCGCTATAAGAACCACTATAATGACCTAGACCGCTATAACGACCGCTATAACAGCCCCGCACCGCTATAATAACCGCTATAACAACCGCTTTAACAGCCGCTCAGGTCTAAAACTCACCGCTGCAGATGAGGATTTTAGTTGAGAGACCGCTCTGGTCGACAATCTAGCAACACCTTTGCTCCCTACGGTCGCTCCGGACTAGATTGCTCCCGCGCTATAACAGCAGCTATTATAGCAATCTTACAGAGGGCGTTTGCTTACATAAGGGTCCCGTGTGGTTGTATAGACCCGTGGATCTATTGGGCGCCTTACGGTCTTGTGCGCTTATCCTTTGTGCGCTTTTCCTTCTGTCGATAGGTACTTACAGCTACTTAATAAATTGTTGGCTTTAGGCTTATATAATAAAACTAGCTGTAAATGGCAAGAAGCCCCACTTTGGGTATGCTCTGTGCGCCTCGGGGTATGCTTGATAAGCCGTCCCTATAATTAGCTGCAAAGCTCAAATAGCTCAAATTGAGCTTTGCGCTTGAAGAGGATACGCAAATTCGCAACGCTTAAATACAAGGCTTAAATAGCCCAAATTAAGCTTTTAAGAGGCTGATTCAAAGCGCCTTATATATAATTTATAGCGCCGGGAGCAATCTAGTCCGGAACGACCATAGGGAGTGAAGGTGTTGCTAGATTGTCGACTAGAGCGGTCCGTTAACTGGAATCCTCATCTGCAGCGGTGAGTTTTAGACCTATGCGGTTATTATAGCGGTTGTTATAGCGGTTGTTATAGTAGGTTATAGTAGCATAAGCAGGACTGCTTAGGTAATTTGTACGGGACCCGTATAGATTAAACGTACCTACGGGATCCCGTATATCTATGGGTCGCCGATTTCATCAACGCAGTTACGTAATCAGAAAAGTTGGTGCCTCACCCGCTCGGCAAGGCATCCACATCCAAAATTGCCGGCCGCAGAGAACCTCAACCTCGAAAAGCGATCTCTACGAAAGCCGGTCTCTCACCACCTTCGACGCCATCCAATCCTCCACGGCCGCCATGCTGTCGCGACAAGTCTTCCGCTCCCTCAGGGCCGCTGCCCCCCAGCGTGCCGCCGCTCTCAGCGTTGCTCCGGTCCGGACCTTTGCTGCCGCCGCCGCCAGCGAGCCCAAGGCTCCCATTGCCGTCTTCGGTCTCGATGGCACCTACGCCACTGCTCTGGTACGCCTCTCCCCGATGGAAATATGGTGTTGATTGATGTTACGAATGTCAAAAGCTGCCAATTGCGTACTTTTCCCGAGCGCTGCGGCTCCGGGCGTGGAGGAATTGGCACCAACCACGAAACAGATGGCTAATCTCTTGCGTCAATTTTAGTACACCGCGGCCTCCAAGACTTCCACCCTCGATGCCACCGCCAAAGAGCTCGCCAAGCTGGGCGGCATCCTCGACAAGGACGCCAAGCTGGGCAGAATCCTGTCCGCTCCCACCCTGACCCCCGCCGACAGGTCTGCGATTGTTGCCGAGCTCGTCAAGCAGGCCGGTGCCAGCGGCGCCACCCTCAAGAACTTCCTCGACACCCTCGCCGAGAACAACCGACTGGGCCTCCTGAAGGGCGTCACTGAGAAGTTTGGCCAGATCATTGCTGCTGCCCGTGGTGAGGTTGAGATGACTGTTACCAGCGCTCAGGTGCGTCTACCTTGGATTTGAAGTCTCGACATTTTAACGACACGATAGTGTCGCAATGGCATACTCTAGAAGAATGAATATAATTCTAACACGAATCTCTATAGGCTCTTGACCCTAAGACTCTGTCTCGTCTGGAGACTGCCGTTGCCAAGTCCTCCTACGTCGGCCAGGGCAAGAAGCTCAAGGTCACCAACGCTGTACGTTGACATCCTTCTACTCATGGAGAGGGCATTGGCCCCCTCTCCTCCTCTATTGAAAACGCCAACTCACAAATCAATGTTATAGGTCAACCCCGAGATTGTTGGTGGACTCATTGTCGAGGTCGGCGACCGAACCATCGACCTCAGCGTCTCCGCCCGCATCGCCAAGATGAACAAGCTCCTCACTGACAACCTGTAATTTATTCATGTATAAAAAATATTAAAACAAGAATCCCCTTTGTTGAACTTTTCTTTTGCCTCAACTAAAGGGTTAAAAAAGCTCAATTTTTCTTAACCAACGAAGCCCCCCACCAAAACATGTATAGAGGTTTTTTTGAGCTTGGGACAAGAAGTGATGCGGAGGTATTTTTTCGGGTGGTTTGTATGCGTCCATATTTTATCTGGGAGGAGGGGGCGCAAATAGCTACCAGCCAGGGTGAAGAAGAGATGCTGTTGATTGGTGGCAACGGCATCTGCAAATAGAAGGCATGTTTTTTCTAGAAAATGAAGAAATGGCTTTTCTGTACACAAACTCATGTGATGTCATCTGTCTTTGTCAGAAGAAATGCTCAGAATCAACTCATATGGCGCATCTTTTCAATTCTCATATAAATTCAAGTAAAACATAACTAACAGAATCATATACCAAGGCATAACCCAATTTGTATCCTCCAAAATCTTATACCAAACATTCCTTCTTGCCTTGTACTGTAGTTCTAAATACAATATAGATCAAGCTACACCAATTTTTTGTATTTCCAAAATCCAAATACCCTCGTCACACGACACCAGCAGAGAGCCACTACTCAGCTCGACTCTCCAACTCATCTCCTTCGTACCCATTTTCTTCTCCTTGCGTGTACCTATGGAGCTGATCAGAAATGTAGCGGTGCATATGGTTGTCCGCTTCTTCCTTCTCCTTGGCCCTCTCCGGATCGTCGTGGTGAACCGAGTTGGCGACAGACCGCGCATCGTCATCAGTTCCGTTGACAGAAAAGTCAAAGTCGCTTCTGGCACCGATGGAGCGGGCCGTTGATGAACGTCTGATATGGCGTCTGCCACCACCGGGGTGGGGAACCTTGCCCACTTGTCTCTGGAATATGTCATCAAAGTAGTGCGCCATGGTGGCAGATGGCGTTCGAGGAGTCTGAGGCAGACGGCAGTTGATACTTTGTTTGATTCAAATTAGTTAACCATCCAAAAAAAAAAAAAAAAACAAACAAGTCACCCCTCTCTCTGTACTCACCCTGTGTCGTGGATCAACCGAGCAATTAGACCGGTCCATCCGGTCTGGTGACTGGCACCGAGGCCTCTTCCACTGTCGCCATCGAAGAACTCATAGAACCAGAGGTAGTCCTTCCAGTGCTCGTCATAGTCGAGGCGATCGTCACCAGCATTGATGCTGCGCCTGCCGTAGTCATCTCGAGCAAAGAGATGCTGTAATCGGTGCTGAATCTCCTCCGAGACCTTGCCCAAATGCATGTAAATGCCGCTACCAGTGGGGCACTCGACCTTGAAGTCAGGTCCATAGAAGAGGTAGAATCGCTGGAGTGACTCAATCAACAAAAAGTTGACGCAAAGCCAAATTGGTCCTCTCCAGTTGCTGTTGCCGCCAAAAAGGCCAGTATCGGAGTCTCCTGGAACATAGCCAACGGTGAACTCTTGGCCCTTTACTTCCATGGAGAAGGGATTCTCCTTGTGGAATTTAGACAGTGAGCGGATACCATGGTCACTGAAGAATTCATCCTCATCCAGCATCCTTTTCAGGATCTTCTCCAAACGTTCCTTGCTGACGATGGACAAGAGGATACGGTCGCCCTTTCCTCTCTTCCTGATGCTGGCCATGTTCCTCTCTGCCAAGTCGCAACGGTTTGCAATAAACCACTCGACTCTCTTCTTGAACGAGGGCAACTTGTTAATAAGCTCGGGCTCAAGAGTTGCGGTGGCATAAAGAGGAATGAGGCCGACCAAGGACCTCACAGGTAGCTGCTGAAGCCATGGGCCACCCCAGGAAATGGCATCATAGTAAAAGCCGTCCTCTTCGTTCCAGAGAGACTGCTCATCCTTCTGACCTGTGCGGAAGGTCATGGCATCGCTGATGAAGATGAAGTGCTCAAAGAACTTTGAGGCAATGTCCTCGTAGATTCGGCGATGTTTGGCAAGCTCAAGCGCAATGTTGAGCATGGAGAGGCAGTAAAAGGCCATCCACCCAGTACTGTCAGCCTGTTCAAGGACACCTCCCGTGGGCAGTGGCTCGGAACGGTTGAACAGACCGATATTATCGAGTCCCAAGAAACCACCCTCAAAGATGTTCTTGCCATCGGCATCTTTGCGATTGACCCACCAGGTGAAGTTGAGCAAAAGCTTTTGGAAAACTCGCTCAAGGAAATCGAGATCCTGGCGTCCGTACAGCTTTCTTTCAATCTTGAAGGTTCTGAAAGTAGCCCAGGCATGGACGGGAGGATTGACATCACCAAAGTTCCATTCGTATCTATTGGAAGTGTTAGCCCCACGAATATAATTCAGAGACGACGGCAGAAAGGGTCGCTTACGCAGGCAGTTGGCCATTGGGATGACAGTACCACTCCCTAGTAAAGAGATCCAGCTGCTTCTTTGCAAAATCTGGGTCAATCATTGCCAGGGGGATGCAGTGGAAGGCGCTGTCCCAGGCAGCAAAGAATGGATATTCCCAAGAGTCGGGCATAGACAGGATATCGTCACAATGCATATGCTTCCACTGTGAGTTTCGGACACCCATACGATCTGTAGGCGGAGGAAGAGTGCCGGGATCTCCCCTTGCCCACTGGTCCCAGACAAAGTAATAATGCTGCTTTGTCCACATCATACCTGAGAAGGCTTGTCTCTGGATATTGCGCAAGTCATCGGATAGCGGGAGAGGGCTGATTCTGTAATAGAACTCGTCTGCCTCCTCTCTACGTTTTTCAATGATATCATCAAACTCTTCTTCATCGAGGTACGACTCATCCCGTTTTGTGAATCGAAAACGAACAACTGCCATTGATTGTTAGCCGCGATTAAATGCAATATACTCTCTACAGGATGGATCACATACCGGCGCATTCACCAGGGTTGACACCGCCATCCTCGTTGAAGTTGTACCAAGCAGCGCATTTGGTGCCTGTTTGGGCAGGGTTAATGGCTTCCTTTTCTCCACCGACAATGTACCTGTGGAAGGCATCCTTGACATAGGGCTGTTCGTTGGCCTGTTCGTAGAGGAGCTCAGTATTGGTGTCGTTTTCGGTAAACATCAGCTGAGGCATGACATCTGTTCCCGAACTGCCAACACCAGGAGACGGAGAGAGAAGAAAGTATCGGTCTCCAAGCTTCCAGTGCTTTGATTTGGCCGAATCTTCGGTATGGGCCGAAATCGATGGCTTCTTTTCATCCGGCTCTCTGCCCCAGGTCCAGGTGTTTCGGAACCATACGTGAGGTACGATGTGGAGCGGGGCTGGGTCAGGACCTCTGTTCCAGGCGGTGACACGAAAGAGGAGCTCATCCGGATCGTCAGTCTCCTTGGCCGTTTCAATGAAGATATCCCAGTATCTATCATCGTCAAACGCTCCGGTATCGAGAAGCTGGTATTCTTTGTCGTTTCTAGTTCTCCGAGCATTTTCCTTGATGAGATCATCATAAGGGAACGGCTTTTGGGGGTATTTGTAAAGGAATTTCATGTAAGAGTGCTAGTATTATGTTAGTATCGAGAGGAGTTGGGGGTTCGAGTGGTGAGTTGAGACGTACAGTCTAGATAAGTAAGTTAGCATTATCCATCAGCGTAGAAAATGGTTGTTGACTTACGGGAGTGTTATCGACATGAAAGTGGGCTTCCTTGACACTCTCGCCGTGGTTTCCTTGAGGGTTGGAAAGTCCAAAGAGTCGCTCCTTTAGAAAGGGACTGATTTATGAATTAGGACCATGTTCTGCCTTGAAAATCAGAGAGTCGGAATGGCATACTCTTCCTCGTTCCAGAAGGCAAAGGCAATATTTTGAAATCCATGTGTATCTGAGACACCAGCAATGCCGTCTTCACCCCATCTGAAAGCTCGGGATCGTGCATGGTCGTGCGTGAAGTCTAAGGAAGAGGAAGGTTAGAGCTGGCTCCCAAGGCACAAAGAATGCATATAGGGACAACGTACAGCTCCACGCGTCTCCATCAGCACTGTAGTCCTCTCGTACTATTACAAGAGATTAGCATTGCAATCTCGTTTTGGTTTGGGCTTCCTAGCAGAGCAGAGGCTACCTGTTGCCCATTGCCTCTCGGCGACATAGGGCCCCCATTTCTTCCAGTATTTGGTTCGCTCTCTGTCCTCTTTTAATCGCCTCTCTTCCTCGGTGAGGTACTCGTGGCCATCGTGAACAACCATTGTGCAGGAGGAGTGAAAGAGACGGCCCGTTTGGCAAGCTTAGCCGAAGCCGCGGTGATCCGGATCGCGATGCTGGATATGCCGGAGGGGGAGAGCGGAGGACGGACTCGACGCACTGAGGGATTGCGTGATGAGAAAGGAGAGAGATGCAGAGAGAGAGAAGGGGAGCTGGAGCTGGGAGCTCGGAGCTTGTATAAAGCGTCTTTCTCAATGGCAGGGACAAGCAATAGCCTATCAGCAATGAGCTACTTTCTCCTGCTTGAAGAGCTTGGTTTTATGAGGCGCAAGTCCAACGTGGGGCTGGCGGGAGGATGGAGGGGCAGAAGCAACACAGACAAGCCCGTGGAGATTATAGTGGTTGCACCACCTTGTTTCTCACTGCAGCTGTTGGTGCCTAATGGCCGTGATGACGATTGAATGTTCCGTTTTACCGCTAGAGATTAGTGACCTTGATAGCAGGTATAAACCATGGAACGGCGCTGTCGTTTACCGGGTCTACGTGGGCGTGATTGCACCTTGACTTCACCTTTGCACGATATAAACGGAGTGTTCCCCCCGTGGCGCCATGTCAGCTGAAACCCACGTTGCCACGGTTTTTTGACACCCAACGGTCTCACGTCTCGCTGTCAACATGACGTCGTTCTCCAGCGGATAACAGCGCACAGGGGCCAATGGCGGAGCTTGTGCCAATTGATAGCAGGCTTTCCTCGCAGCAGCTCTGCATAACTATGGATTTTTGCCCAACAGCTGCTTTGCATAAGGGCCCCTAGCCGACGCCCATTGGGGTTTGTATGAGCACAAAAGTCGCCGTGAGGAGAAGCAAGAATTGAATTGGACCGCGATATGAAGGAGTGACGTCAGGACTTTTACGGCGACGGTTACTGGTTACAGATTGGAATCGAGTCAGCAACCGAATCCTACGACGAGCGGATATCAACTCTAGAAAACTGATAGCCTGTGGGCAAAAGGCACTAGACTAGCAGTATTAGAGCAGCTAAAAATCAGCACGACAGAGGAGACTAATGTAAAAAACTAGTCATCAAAGTAGTGGCACTAAGATAAAGCCAGGGCGCCGTTGGAAATCCTGGAATGTTTGGAACGTGGCGGGAATATAAGACCAGGTCAAATAAACCTGTCCATGGTAAAACTCCTACTGGTGAGATCATCAGGCACCGCCGTCAGCCACCGAGGCTGGTGGCCAGGGGTTCTCGTTTATTGCTCCTGTCATCATAGGGCTCTGTTGGGTCTGTATCCATGCATGTCAATGGTAAAACTCTATACCGGTGATAGGTGCTGGGTAAGTAATTGACAGAACGTCAAACTTTATTAACAACGTGCTACAAAACGTGGCTATTTTAATAAACTAGTAGTATTTATGAGCCTAAGCATCGGTGTGAACATGAGACATCCAATCTAGAATCATCAAATCGGTTGAACCTCGTAATCATTTGATAGTGCTTCCATTTCCCAACCAAGCAAGGGGGGTAGCGCTGTCTCGCCTCGGATTTGCTGTCGATATGCCCCTGTCCCAGATCTCCGAAGCCCGCCAAAAACCTGCGCTAGAGCGGCGAGGCGCTGAACAACAAATGTGGCCAGTTGAGCTTCCGCCTAGCTTCGCCACAGCATTTTCGCGGCCCTTTGATCAAATCAAATCTTTGTCCACCTCGGTGATTTTGCCTCCAAATCCTCTGGCCTGCGCCTACTGTTGATTCCAGCCTTCATCATGTTCCACTGAAGCTCTCGTTTCCTTTACTCTTGAATTCTCTCCATCTTTTGCATCAGCCTTTTCTTTCTTTTTCTTGTGTTTTCTCTTCTTAAAGCCGTCTAATTAAAGAGGAAAACTAGAGCACCTATTTCGCGCCCCCCTTCGGCCTAATCCTCCCAGAGCACCGTCCTTCCTTTACACGCCTTTCCTTTCTTCCTTCTCTTGGTCTCGACATGGCCGACACGGTTTCGGGTTTGAAGAGGCTAATACTCGAATCACCACCGGGAGAATGGGCCATCAACCAGCTCCGTGAGCTGCTTATTGGCGCCCTCAAGCAGGGGCCAATCCCTCAGCATGTTGCCTTTGAGATGGACGGCAACAGACGTTACGCCAGAAGCCGCCGCATGGAGACTGTCGAAGGACATCACCGTGGCTTTGAGGCCTTGGCCAGGGTTCGTTGCTCTATTACCTAAGCTATGTCTCGTAGCTAACACAAAGCTGCGTCTAGATCATGGAAATCTGCTACAAGTGCGGCGTGAAAGTCGTGACTGTCTACGCGTTCAGCATCGAGAACTTCAACCGGCCTAAGTATGAGGTCGAAGGATTGATGCAGCTTGCAAAAGTCAAGTTGGAGCAGTTAACAACCTATGGCGATATCCTTGACCGCTATGGAGCTTGCGTCCGCATCCTGGGCCAGCGTGAGTTGATCCGCGAAGACGTTCTGGAGGTCATGGACAGGGCTGTGGCAAGGACCAAGCACAACAACAAGTACGTATCGAGATCTTGTGCCCTATTGGGTTGAAGACAAGCTAACGGTCTGGTTTAGAGCCGTCCTGAACATCTGCTTCCCCTACACCTCGAGGGCAGAGATGACAACTGCCATCCGATCAACCGTGCAAGAGTTTCTATCTCCGACGCCTCCCAAGAACACCCCCTTCTCTCCATCGCGCATCAGGCAGAAGATATTGTCTAGCCAATTCGACGGACGTGAGCCACTGCCCACAATTCCAGACGAGCCATTCGACGATGGCGAATACGACGATAACGATTCATCCTCTACTACCCTGCCCCCGGACTCTCCCGAGCCTCGGTTGCTCACTAGGTCTGGGTCATACGGCTCTCCGGCGCTGCCCAATCCCGACAGCATCACAGTGGACACCATTGAGCGACACATATACACTGCTGATGACCCTCCTCTGGACATTTTTGTCAGAACGAGCGGTGTTGAGCGGCTCAGCGACTTCATGCTGTGGCAGTGCCACCAAGACACGCACATCTTCTTCCGCAAGTGTCTATGGCCAGATTTCGACCTAAAGGACTTCATTTGGGTGCTCTTGGAGTGGCAATGGAGACAGAAGCAGTCGGACAGGGAGAATCCCTCGGCCAAGGCGAGGACGGCCAAGGCGCGAAGCATGATGGAGTGATTATGGCGACGATACCCCGTTTCGTTCTATAGAGAGGCATGGCATATTACATCATATCGTATTATTAGTACTCAGCGCTTTTGTTCTCTTTTGGTTATGGGAGAAGGCCCTTTCGATTCTCGCTATGCAATTTGTCGCGTTAGACTGTAATCTCCTCTTTGTATTTGATATTCGCTCTCAGCGGTTTTTATCCAATTTATATCCTTGCTGTTCCTTTGCCTCTTCAAGATAGAATTCGCAATAAAGTCAACTACTATCAAGAAGCACAAAAGAGGCCCCATATGCACAAGTACAAGCAAATGCGCGCGCAATTGTGTGCAGCTCAGCTGACGCCATACCTGTAAACCCAAAGCTCTCTCGGAGCCCAGCTTTTTCCGGCTGCCCAATGACAGCTGGTCTCCAGTGCAGTCCGCGCTGTGTCATGCGCCGCTAGCTCACCAGGAACGGCAGAATCGGGCGGTACGTACCCCCGTATCTCGCGGCAGATGTGCTCCTCGCTCCCCAAACTCAGAGATACGATTCTGCTGCTTCATCATCACCTTTACCGTCTCCACGCCTCCCACGCATGATCTGGCTCTCTAACCTCGGCTTCGGAGCAGGATGGCCTAGGCGGTCCCCAATCAGAGGCGTCTTTTCACTGTTTATCCTTCTTTAGCAATATCCATCGCCCTCCAAGGGCCAAAAAAAAGTTCGCCGGCTGCTGTCGCCCCTCTACGCAGATTCCCACACAATCCCTCGTCCAGTCCTCGCCGTGTTCGCAATGAAGTCGGCCAAGGCTCCCGTCGTGGAAGCGCCGTCGCACCGGAGGTCGCAGCCTGTCCGCCAGACGCGCACAAACCCTCCCCGAAGCTCAGCGACCGCTGCTCGCTCCGGCACCAGAGACTCGCTGGGCGGCCCAGTTGGGGACCAGCCCATTGACATCTTCCCTGCCATTACTCACTTTGCCGATACTATTACCGCCCTCCCCAAAGAGCTCGTCCGACACTTTACTCTGCTCAAGGAGGTCGACGCCAAGATCTTCGCTCCTCAGGAGCAGCTTTTCAAGCTCGTCGCCTCCGCGAGGACTTTCGCTGTTCCCGAAGCGCTAGCGAGCAATGACGCCGCCAGCACGACGGCGCTGAGCTCTGCACCCGCGAACGCCCAGACAAGCTCCAACGGGATTGCGTTCAAGCAGCACAATCAGCCCGTGATTTCGACCGAAGATACCAACGGCGGCGTGTTCGACCCCTCGAACCTCCATCGCCGCCAGCTGTTCCGCCAGACCGCGATCAAAATACAAGAAATGCTCGTGTCGCTGGAGGAGAAGAATCATGTCATTTCCACAGCGAACGAGGCGTTGCAAAGACAACTGGCTCGCGCGGAGGATGTATGGCCATATCTAGAAAACGAATTCAGCGACGAAGCGAAATGGGGAAGCACCACACACTGGGCCTACCCCGAAAACCGCAATGGCAAGAATTCGGCAGCTGAAAGATCCCGGCGTGATGGCGCGGCGGCGATCTCGGCAGCTGCACAGGCCCTAGCGGAACAGGCCGCCGCTCGAAGCGACGCCAGAAAGCAGGCTGTCCAAGCCAAGAAGAGCCAAAAGGTGCATGCCCTTGACTCTGAGGCGGATGATCATGATAGCCGGAACAAGGATGGCAGCAACAAGAAGACTAGCTCTAGCAAAGTTCGAAAGACGGCCGATAGCAACAACATAGGTTTGGGTATCTCTACTGGAGCATCTTCCAACAACAATCCTCCCCAGAAGAGGCGCAAAGTAGACAAGGAAAAGGAAAAAGACAAAGACAAAGACAAGGGCCAAGACAAGGAGAAAGCTGTTGCCAGTGGTGGAGAGGCACCCCAGATGGAGCGTGCCATGAGCCTCGTCTTTGGAAACAACTCATCCAAAACGAAGCCCACCACTAGCCCTCGAGAGACTCCGGCTCCAGAGGTGCCGAAGAAACGCAAGGCTCTGCCCACGAGCAGCGGCCAATCCAAGAAGAAGTATGGCTTTGTCTATTCTCATCCCCTACCTCTCTATTCACTTGACCTAGACTATGATACTGACTGTCTTGTCCTTTTTCAGGAATGCTCTATCGGCTACCATGTCGCCGTCAGCTGCGTCGTCTCCTGTCCTAGGAGTTCTACCAGAGACAAAGGTGCCAACAAGCCGCCCGTCACCGGCGCCGGCACCGGCACCCACGCCCGCCCCTCGTCCGACAACGTCCCGCGCACGACAGAATTCTATACAGTCAAACTCAGAAGCCAGCAAGGCCAGGCCTCCTTCGTCGGCGGCGAAGAAGACAAATGGGAATATTCCCAGCACGCCGGAAATCACTCCGGCCGCAAACTGGTCACGCCCTGGCCATGACTCTGAACCCAGCAAGGAACCCGCGGTGACAGTCAAGACTGAGCCGTCGCCAAAGGAGCCAGAGCAAGTAGAGGATAAGCCTGCGGCGACCCCCATCCCTCCTGCTATTACCACCACCACCTCCTCCAGTCGCAGGAATAGTAGAGTGGACGAGACGGACCGCAAGAGCGAGCCTACTCAGTCTACACCGCAAAGCACGGGTATGGTCACGACCAAGAGCGGAAGAGCAAGCAAGCCGTCCACCCCGGCTCTACCCAGTTTCCAAGACGCGGCGGCCGCCAGGCCGAGGACAACGCGCAATGCTGAGCCAACTGGCAATGGCAAAAAGTCTCAGCAGAAGAAGGGCGTTGCAGGAGCACAGGCTCTGGCTCAGCTCGTGGATGAGGACGGAAACAGCAGCATGCAGGGCGACGATGGTGACGAAGATGCCGATGTCGACGCAGACGAACAGACATATTGTTATTGCAATAGTATTAGTTATGGCGCCATGGTGGCATGCGATTCAGACGACTGTGCTAGGGAATGGTTTCATTTGGCTTGTGTGGGCCTAAAGGTTGCGCCAAGTTCGAAAAGTAAGTTCCAACATGCCCCTTTCAAAAAGAGCCGTCCAGTGGTATTAGAAGATGATGATGCTAACACTGTCTGACAGCCAAATGGTACTGCCCAGACTGCAAGGAACGTCTCAAGATGGGTAGCAAGAAGAATGGTAGCCGATAGTCGAAGGCTGCATCGCCGGAGATAACGCCGAAGACAAAACGTTTAGCAAGGCGATTTGTAAAGCTTGATTGAAAAAGCATCGTTGCCTTTGGAGTACCAGACATTGTTTATGATGCGTTTTTGTGTGTTTTTGGTTGCTCGGCGTTTGTTTCAACGTGTCTCTTCTGTTCCATTCATCTCTTTTCGTCTCTCTTCTTCTTTAGTTCCTAAAAGCATGCGGCATCATGCTCATTTCAACAACCAACGCGGCGTTTTGTTCACATAGGATTCGGCCACATATCATATCAGGCTTGTTACGGATATTATTCACACTCGGGTTTCCAGCTTCGGATTTACGCAGTCTTTTGTGTGCATGAGACGCACCTTACTTACACAAAGGATCTGAGAAGGGGAAACACCTTGCCTAGGCAAGTACATGTTGGAAGCATAGACAAATATGTCGTTATTGGCGTCGCAATGCAAACTGGGAGGCGGGGGTTTTTGGTGGTATTAGGACGGCGGGGGGGAGGGATATCTGTGACAAACTGTGGACGTCGAAACAGATCAATCGGCAGCGGATTCTTCATGATGGGGATCCTCCAAGGTAGCACGCGGTTCCAGACTGACTCTACCAGACGACGAAGGATGCCAGTGGCCGTTTTTTGATGTTTGCTTTTGTGGTGAAGCTGGGAAACAGATGACGGGATTCTCATTAGGTAACACGGATGCACTAGGTAGCTTCGGCAGGATAGCTCAAAGGCAACTCTGCATATATTGGTCCGAAAGGTCCGCCAATAGACATTATCATCGATGAAGCGACGTGGAGCACAATGTGCGTGATGAGTACGTGTCTGGCCCCATATGTAGATGCCTGTAGTGATGCCTGTAGTGAGTAGGTAAGTCATGTATGGGGTATATGGGGTATGGGGCATATGGGGATAGCCTGTTAGTAGTAGCAAGGAGTAATTGAGAGGGACTATTTTCAGTAGTAATCAGAGGAGAAGAGGATGAAGCACAGCAGACCAAGTTGATGTCGTATTATTACCTCATAAAATGAAGCTTTGTGTTTCATTGCTGCTCGTATTTATATATCATGCGGAATAGAGGCTTCTAACCTTACCTCCAGCTCCTACCAAGTAGTAAACACAGAATAAGCCCAGAGTATACTCCATGTAATAGCATCAATCCCTGCCAATTGTACACTACTACGTACGTAGCAATACATGCTGTGCCAAGATGGAAATATATTGCTTTGCATCTCAATGGCAACACAAGCACCAAACGCAGCTTACTTATTAGCAATATACGCGGCTAATACGGCACGGCCTCATCCAAAGCGACCTTTTCCCTTGGGTTTCCTCCTCCCCCGATACAACCCACAGACCTACGGTTTCCGGCATCAAGTCACCACGAGGAGGCTCTCTCACGCGATATGTGCAAGTAATCCATCTTACCCACCAGCACTAGCTACAAAGGTCCTCTGTGGTCTGTAAGGAATGAGAAACTGAATGCTAAATAAAGGGGGGATTGCCGGCTGCAACGTGCTCCCCCCAACAGTATTGTGTGGTTTTTGTTTGTGTTTGCTAAATCAGGCTGATGGTATTCACACGCCCCCCCTCATTGTTCCCCCGTATTTTCGAGAGGGGAAGGGGGGGAGCTTTAATTACGTTAAGGTAATGAATATTCCGCGGCATGGCGGTTTGGGGAGGTTAGGTGGCTTTTTTGAAAAAGTATTGGATGGATGAGGAAACATTAGGTAGGTGGTCATGCAAAGAACCGAGGCAGAGCTTCTGTGATGTTACACGGCGAAAGCATCTCCGGACTGAGTTGTAACACACATAGAGTTTTGAAAGACCATGAAGAAAACAGAAAGCAAAAAAGCCGCACCTGATTGCCCAGCAAAAAGTAAGCTGACTGCACAGAGAAGGTCAAAGAACAGGTGTATCTTTTCTGCGACAAAACACTCCAGGCCAGACAATAAAACCACCGTGTGTTAGCGCTCCGCGTGATGCCTTCTTCCTCCGCTCATTTACATAACGAAAATCCGGGGAAGAAATTTCTAGGCCTTTTTCTAGCCCCCCTGTTGAGGCGTCACTAATCCGCTAGCAGCAGCATTTGAGCAAGCGGCCCCTGCTCTTACTTACGCTCCCTTTTTTTTTTGTTCCTTTCCCAGTGTGGGAGGAGGGGACCCAAGAGCCGCCCTGACGGATCTGAGCTAGTGGCAGAATAATAGTCGGTCTAGCAGAAATAAGAGCGAGAAGGGGGAGAAAATAGTACAGAGTAGCATCAAATATTGAAAAGCAAGTGGTGGACGAGCAGATCTGACTGGGGTGGGGAAGAGGGGTGGCTGTGGCTGTGCGTTCGTTCGCTGGAAAAAGTTGTGGCTGAGGGGCCCTGTTATCGATAACGACTAGCGGCTAAAAAAAAAAATTATGGCAGAGTTTTGCTTGCTGAGGGTGGACGAACGTTGTTCGATTTGATATTGATACCCAGTTTAGCATCTTCACAGTCCACATCAAACAGCCACGATGCGGTACGTTTTCAGGATACGGGCCTCTACGACGACTGCTTTACTGACTTGGCATCCAGGATTGAGGACTGCAGCTTTTGTGGCCGTCCGGCCTACCCTTCCAAGGGTATTACCTTTGTCAGAAACGATGGTGAGTGTTCCGCCACATTGGATTTTATCCCCCCTCCATACGATAGTTGGATGAGCAATGGCAAACTAACCGGGAGACCTTTGTCCTCATCTAGGCAAATCATTCAGATTCTGCAGATCAAAATGCAACCGCAACTACAAGATGAAGCGCAACCCCCGCAAGCTCAAGTGGACAAAGGCCTACCGCCGCAACGCCGGCAAGGAGATGACGGTCGACAGCACCCTGCAGTTCGCCCAGCGCCGCAACGAGCCCATCCGCTACGATCGCGACCTGGCCACCAAGACCATGGCCGCCATCAAGCGCGTCAGCGAGATCCGCGCCCGCCGCGAGCGCGTCTTCTACAAGAAGCGCATGGCCGGCAAGCGCGAGAAGGAGCTGGCCATTGCCCGCAAGCTGGTCGCCGAGAACGAGCACCTGCTGCCCCGCCTGCGCGGCAGCGAGAAGAAGAGGCTGGCCGAGCTGGCGGCCCAGGGCGCGGATGTTGCCGCCGAGGAGGAGCTGCTGTCTGCGCGCAAGAACACGATCAAGGCGTTTGGCGGCGAGCAGAGGAGGATCAAGGTCCGGGTAGACGGAGGCGTGGAGGAAGAGGTGGAGACTTTCCGGGACGAGGAGGACGATGGCGAGGAGGACGAAGACGACGACGATGTCGACATGGAGGACTGAGCGGGAGCGTGGCCGGGCTCATCACTTTTGTTACGACGAGATTGGCTGCCGTTGGGCTGGCCTTGAGGTTACAATGTTGTTGGTGTCTGTCTGGTGATTGGTCAAGACTCGTGGGGTCCAGCGACTTTCGTCAGCGTTGGGTTAGTATTTATCGGCGTTTTAAGGCATATACAAGTATCTGTAATGGAAAACAAAAAGTCCTTCAAGGTTTCGTTTTTTTGTGCAACCAGATGCAAGTTGGGTCTGTTGGGAGTTGCTTTCCTGCAGGTGGTCGGTGCTACGGGGTTGCAGCATGATGTGATTTGTGTGCACAAGTAAAGGGCAATGGGTGAAACACGCCGATGGCCTGCAGTATTTTACGATGGCCAGCAGAATGTGGCTGCATCGCCTATCGAGCGCCGGATGCTTGTGCTACGGAAGCAATTGGTGCTACCAAGGCAGGAAAGCTACTGTTGCATGCCAACGGTAAAGCAAGGGGGAGTTGAAGTGTATGTAAGGATCAGGTAGAGGCAGGGAGCGTATGATAACTCATTTGTGAGCATCGAATCATCTGTTAGGCAATACTTGGCTCCAATGTCGCCAGACCATGGAGCATTTTGTGCCAATCAAATATGGGCTGGGTACCAGTGCTTTAGACCCATCGATTAATTCGATTAACCCAATTTATATCGCTTGAGAAGTATTGTCAAAAGTGGTGAGAATGGAATGTATACCTATGCCCGCTTGCTGAGAGGCAGGATCTCAAGAGCAAGGTTGATGTGGATGTGGTATCAGGCATCACGACTTTGTCTTACTTTGCTGCTAAAAATTATCCGGGATGCAGAGTTGCCGTTTTGGTAAAGTTGCGACAAAGAGAATGGGCAGAGACAAAAATCAAGGTTAAATACGTTAGCACGCCATTTCGGGGCTGCTGAGTGGTCGTGTTTTGCTCTGGCTTGTCTGGGTGCATGATAAGGGTGGGCAGGCGTTGAAAAAAGGGCAGCAGGATCTGATAAGAGATATTCGGGGATCTGGATGACGTCTGTAATTGAACGCCACGTCTTGTCCGTTGGCCCTATCCGAATTGCGCATTCACGTCAGATTCCAATGTCATGTCACCGAAAGACAAGCCTCGTAATGATGCAGCAACAACTGGATATTACTCACTACTCACCCTCCCTTCTGACAATCCTGGAGTCCGACGTCGCAGAGCAGTTGGACAGGCGAGGGGTGTGGATAGTAAGAAAAAAAGGCACCAAGACGGATTCCATGTAAAAAATTCAGCCTCTGGATCTGGGTCCATCGGCATCGGCTGGCTTCGGTTCACACGGCGGCTGCTGTGCTGCAGCCTTGAGCGGCCATGCATGAATACTCGTACCAACGCGCGAAGCTGTGTGTCCTATTCGCCCGAATTGTCGGCGTCGCGGCTTTTGCAAAGGGGAACCTGCAATTGGTGCTGCCGGTGATCCAGCCACGTTGACGGCCTCATGTACGAGTGCACTCATACGAGGTATGGGGGATTCATCTTACAACGCTGCTGCAGCAGCCGTTAACGCCGGCATCCACTCGATGCCGCATCCGATGGCCGACAGCGACTACAGTACCAATGATTACCATGAGACGGAGAACGGGGTGCGCAATATTGTAAGATGTCAAGCACTGCGGGTATGTAATGATGCATCTTGGCAAAGCACAGGCCTGAGACCGGAATCTCGGATCACGACCGCCAGCAGAGCAGGCTCGTGACCTGCTTTGATGACGGCAGAAAGAGAAGCAGCAAACAGAAGCAGAAGCTGGACGAAGCTGGACGAAGCATACGAAAGATGAATGTGCTCTTCCTTTCCGGCCGCTACGGCGGCGTGCCCGATCCGATGCCATTGACCAATCCTAAGCAGGATGCAGTGTGTCGTTGCGTGGTTGCCCGTGGCTGGCTAAATCGGACCCCGTGTAGTCTAATACGGCGTGTAATACGGGGAAGCTGTCTCGCTGCTGGCTTGTCGCATCGACGGGTCGTCAGATGAACACGCCAGGCCTCTCCATTGACTCCGCGTACCAGTACCTGGGCAACGCAAACATGAGAACGATCACCGAGGGCTTTTTTAAGGGGTGGCCTGTCAATCAGGAGCTTGGTAGCATTGGCCCTTTTCCCGGCAATGTGGGCAAGCGAGATGGCTGGATGGAAGAGGAAAAGCACCAACGACGAAGAGATCACGAGGACAAGTTTGCTAAGTAACGTTGAGTTGAGCTTGGAAGGCCTAGAAGCTGGAAGGAGGAAGAATGGCGACTGATTATGTAACAGATATTCGGGGGATTGAGGCTAGAGAGGCTTGGAGATGCTTTTCCAAACCCGGAATTTCTATTACGGCACTCCAACCAGCGTCATACCCACCGCGCCTCCCGAGCCGGAGGGATTGACCGGGCGGCTGTTGGTTTTTTTTTTGTTGTTGCTTTTGCTTTTGGCCGAGAGATGACGTGGTGAGAGTGAGGATGGACAGCCACCGGGAGGAATAGAGTGCTGATGAACTCTGAATATTTGCCAGTATTTCGTACCTGTGAGAGGCACCGCATACTTTGCTGCAATGGGCAAGCCGCAGAAGACTTGGAGAATATTCCGAGCCCAGAAGGGCAGGGACGAAGGATTTGGTGATGCCGCCCCCCTTGGTGCATGTACTCGTACCTGTACGATGTGTAGAGCAACCAACGGCCGTGCCCTTTTTTACTTTTCCCCCCCCAAATTGCATTGCATCAATTGACACGCCCCTCACCTCACGGGGCTCGACTCGACTCGCTGCTTGCTCGCTCAGATTCAATGAGCCAAGTGGCACTTGCTCCCAGCGCTGCTCACCTGACGGGCAGAAACATCCAGTCACCGGTTTTCATTACACAATCCAGACGTGCTGTGAGCTAATGGGGGGCGCCGCGTGCCAGCACGTTCCCGCCCCGGAGCGCCAATCGAGAGGCCCTGGTGCAGCTGCTGGGAGCGCTGGAGAGCCCTAAAGGCCCGCGGCAAACGCTCCCCCGTCAGGCCTGGTCAGTGGCGCAGAGAGCAGCATCTCCGGCCACCGCTACTGTATGCCGCAAATCCTGGGGTGCTGTTGCGTTTGCGTACGTGATCAGCACTTGTACCGGTACTGGGAGGTGTCATTGTCTGTTGCTGGCGACTCCGCACTGGCTCAAGTACAGGTACGAGTGCGGCCAACACAGGCACAGGCACAAACGATGCCCCAAAAATGGGTGCCGGATTGGGCCTCGCAGCTGCGTCTATCTGCACACCCCCGGGCGCAACGAGGCCCCTTAGCAGCAAATCTTCCCCCCAAAAAAGGTCCCGAGAGTGCAGCGAAACTTCGCCTTAGTTCCACACCCCCCCTGTCCGACTCGGACGACGTTCGACTTACACATAAAAATCCCCAGAACCACCACGAAACCGCCACCGGACAGGACCTGTTCTTTCGCCCTTATAAAAAGCTTTTATCTAGGTTTGCACGCTGGTTTTTCTGAGATTCTGCGTCGTTGTATTGTGCAAAGAAATACCCCAAGCGTTCTGAATCATTTCATTCTGCTGCAGTGCATTTCGTTTGCTGGAGCCCACTTCACATCTACCTCCATCTCCCCGTGCGTGTCTGTTGTCTTTGCTTGGAAGGAGGAGAAGAAAAAGAAGAAGAAAGAAACAGGAAGAAGCGATAGGAAGACGATTTGACGATTGTTGATTCTCCCAAGCGAAAAAGAGGGCAGCAAACACCTCGCAAGACCCCATCTCGTCCAATTTCTCTCCTCACCAACGACGCTTCCAAAACCCTCCCCTCTCCACTTCCCACGCGCAGACAAGAGTCATTACCTACAAACTTCCCACTAGCTTCGGCGCCACAACCAGACTAAACTTTTGCTCGGCCGGGCTAACACGACATACCCTTACTTTTGTCCCAAGAAAGAGCATATAACTACATGGCCACCCCCCGGGGCTCTGAGCACCGACGACCTTCGGTGCTCGAACACGCTGCTTCACACTCCCTCAAGGGCTCGAGTATGGCTCGCGCGATCTCTCCGCCGTCCGAGACAGCTTCGCGATCCTCCTTCTCGTCGGTGCGAGAAAACGACGATGGAATTGCCCAGACCTTCACCCGATCCAAGATCTCGTCGTACACGGAGGTGCCCGAGGATGTCTTTGACGAATCACCAGTGGCCGAGCTGCCTCAGTCGGCCTTTCACCAACCCTTGACGCAGCCAAACAGCAAGCTCCATGGCTTCTGGTATCCCGCCGAGGGCTTCAGAGGATGGAGGGAGATTCCGCTCAAGGGACGGACGGCCAGCCGCAGCTGCGAAGATCTGCACAAGCTGCATATGACTTGGGAGACGCCAGCTCCTGTTATTGTCAACAAGCCTCACGAAGCCTATCCGACGACTGCATCGCCTCTCGAACAGCTGCCCAGCGAAGTGCTAGGTAAATTCATCCCCTCATCCATTTTCCAAGCTTTCTTCCATGGTTTCAGGATTGTGGAGTGCATTGTAAAAAATAGAAAAAATTGAGTAACGGGGCTTGGGGCTAACCTTCTCTTCTATCGCAGGTGCCATCATCGATCTTCTATTCATCGAGCTTCCTCCCAATGGATTGACCACTCGCAACGCCGACCTCATGTCCCTACTCCTCACATCCCGATCTCTTCACGCGGCCACCCTCACCACTCTCTACCGACACATTACTATTCCCCACTCTCGAATCTTCCGCAAGTTCCTGGCCACTATTACGGCATACCCGTCGTTGGCGACCATTGTGCGGCGCCTCGACTTTAGTCACTTCAACCCCTCCATGTTCTTCACCACTGCCAGCGAGAGGGCACAGGCAAAAAATCTGACATCAGAGACGCTTGTCCAGTGCCTTAAGCTGACTCCTTATCTTCAAGAGTTTCTGGTCCAGGAGTACATCGACGAAGATCTTAGCACCGATGTACTGCGCCAACTCTTCTTCAACTCCCCCCAACTCCGCGCATTAGACTTTTGTGGCTGCTCTTCCCTCTCTTTCAAGACCTCGTTCACCAACGTATTGAAAGACGAGTGGCCCGAAACTCTATCCGTCACAAAGTTGTCTTTCCACAAGTGTCTCAGCCTACCCTCGTCTGTCTTTGAGAAGATTCTTCCTCGACTGCCTCGATTGACTCACTTGGACGTTGCGGGTACACGCATCACCGACCAAGCCCTTCTCTCCATCCCTGCATCTGCGAGACTCACTCACCTTAATCTCGCCAAGTGCAAGGATCTATCTGCAGAGGCCGTTCTGCAATTCATCTCGTCTCACCCCGCGGCCAAATCCCTGATATTCCTCAGCCTTGCCACCGATGCGAGCAACCACTTGTTACTGGGCAAGGAAGATGTGGACCAGCTTCTACCAAAGCTGCCAAACACTCTGCGTTCGCTGAGCCTGCGGGGCAGCCGAATGGAGTCCTCACACCTGCCTGAGCTTATCAGACTCTCTCAGTCTCTGGAGGAGCTCGCTCTCGGTCGTGGCTTGGGTATGGCCGATATTCAAGGCCTCTTCTACCAGGGCCAAAAAGCCCTCCCTCATAATCTGAAATTCCTCGATATTTCAGACATCGATACTCTCATCGGAAGCGCCAGTGAATTGCTGGCCCCCGCCTCGGCCCCGCTTCATGTGATTGAAATCGGCGAGCGGTCCTATGAACGGGCTGCCAAGGTGAACAAGAATCTCGAGCGTGTAGGCTGGACTGCCAAAGAGTTTGGTAGCCGCTACTGGCTTGTACGGAGAAACCCGGACGGCACGACTCAGGATAACGGAGGCCGCCTGTGGAAGATGGGCGCCGACAGCTGGGGAATGAGAAAGATCCCCGTCGCCGTGGCCGAAGTCGGCGGCATGTATGGCTCCTTCATGTTTGGACGACGTCTCTAATGACTCGCTTTTCTTCGCTTTTCTTTTTTATTACTCTGTTTACGCCTCTAAAGGTTGATTGGAACTTGCGTTTTTTTTTTCTTTTTCAACAGGCATCTGTTTGGGTTTGCCCTTTCTCTACTCTGGATTTTTATCACGATCAGCATGGTGCATACAAGCTTGCTTTCGGACGGTGTTTGGGACTGGGAAGATATCCAAAAGCATACTTTTACTCAGCGTTCTGTTTAGTAGGGAAAAAGATACAAAAAAAGTTTGGGCGTTTATTGGGACAGAATGTTAAAGGTTGACGCGTGGCTTAAGGGATAACGAGGGGCTCAAAGCATCGTTGGCGATATCCACTTTTAGAGGCGCATGCACCAAGGTTTATCTTGTCGTTCCTGATTTAGTGCTCTACATAGTTGCTAATTGGACGAGTGAATGAATGAATCACAATTGATGATATCAAATTTGTCGGTGAATGGTCCCATGCAATGCAAGGCGACAGAGGCATCGCCGTCTTATGTGACCCATTTAGGAAATGTCCAGAAATGGATGAGTAATGACAGAGCCAGCACGGCGGCTTAAGATGGCACAACTGGCACCTGCGACATTGAGAAAGGGCCATATCCATATACATACAAAGCTCAAAAAAATTGAATAAAACAAAAATAAAGAAACATTCGTAAATGCAAATATTTCGCTCATTCCCCAATGCAACGCAATACCGCACATTGAATTATGATGCCTTGGGTACGGACGGCTCTAGTTTTGGCTCCGACTAACATGCGCAGGCGGTATGTACATAGAGCTGAGGCGGTTCACGTGACCGGATGCAGGTACGTACGTAACGGAACAATTCGCGGCGCCGTCAGTATTCCTAGTACCTTCAATCCATCTCCTCCAAGGAGCTTCTCTCTTTCAATATCTCCCTCCCAACCCCAACACAATCCTCGAGTTGGGCCTTGGAGTCTTAAAACCTCATCACCATGGCTCCGCGAAAGGACACGCCGTTCCGCTCGGCGGAAATGAGCATGGTGCAGCTCTACGTCTCCAACGAAATCGGTCGGGAGGTTGTGACTGCGCTCGGAGAGCTTGGCCTGTGCCAGTTTCGCGATGTATGTATTGCCCTTCCCTTTGTTGGCGTTTGCCCTGGATGACGACGCCGAGCCACGATAGTCGAGGTTTGCTAACCAGTTCTATCTGTGGAATAGCTCAATGAGGACGTCAGCGCCTTCCAGCGAACCTTTACTCAGGAGATTCGACGACTTGATAATGTCGAGCGACAGCTACGTACGTCACTGGCGAGACACCTCGCTCCATCTATCTACCCATCGACCCCGACGCGGCTTCGACTAACACTCAGTGCCTAGGCTACTTTTACGCTCAGATGGAGAAAGCGGGCATTCCCCTGCGGAAGCTGGATCTTGACGCCGAGAAGCTTGCGTCTCCATCGACGTCAGAGATCGACGAGCTTGCTGAGCGGGCTCAGAAGCTTGAGCAGCGCATTTCCGCCCTCAACGACAGCTACGAGACGCTGAAGAAGCGCGAGGGTGATCTCACTGAGTGGCGCTGGGTTCTGCGAGAGGCCGGCAGCTTTTTTGACCGTGCCCACGGCAACGTCGATGAAATCCGCGCGTCGACCGACAATGACGATGCGCCTCTCCTGTCTGACATCGAGCAGCACAACACCGCGCCCGACGTTGAGCGCTCATTCTCCGGCATTAACATTGGCTTTGTTGCCGGTGTCATCAATAGGGACCGTGTCGCCGCCTTCGAGCGTATCCTCTGGAGAACTCTCCGAGGAAACCTGTACATGAACCAGTCGGAGATCCCGGAGCCCTTGATTGACCCGACCAACAACGAGGCCATCCAGAAGAACGTCTTTGTCATTTTCGCCCACGGCAAGGAAATTCTCAGCAAGATCCGCAAGATCTCCGAGTCCATGGGTGCCGACGTCTACAATGTCGACGAGAACAGCGATCTTCGCCGCGACCAGATTCACGAGGTCAACAATCGTCTTGAGGATGTGCAAAACGTCTTGCGCAACACCCAGGCCACTCTCGAGGCTGAGCTCAACCAAATCTCTCAGTCGCTGGCTCCCTGGACAGTGCTCATCTCCAAGGAGAAGGCTGTCTACAGCACGCTCAACCTTCTCTCGTATGATTCGGCTCGCCGAACGCTCATCGCCGAGGCATGGTGCCCCACCAACGACATGCCTCTCATCCGCTCCACGCTGCAGGATGTCACCAACCGAGCTGGCTTATCCGTCCCATCCATCGTCAACGAGATTAATACCAACAAGAAGCCCCCGACCTATCTCAAGACCAACAAGTTTACCGAGGGTTTCCAGACCATTGTCAACGCATATGGCACAGCCACATACCAAGAAGTCAACCCTGCTCTGCCCGTCATTGTCACTTTCCCATTCCTGTTTGCCGTCATGTTTGGTGACTTGGGTCACGCCGTCATCATGCTTTCTGCCGCCTTGGCCATGATCTACTGGGAAAAGTCGCTGAAGAAGGTCTCCTTTGAACTGTTTGCCATGATCTTCTACGGCCGATACATCGCTCTCGTCATGGCTGTGTTCTCCGTCTTCACAGGTCTCATGTACAACGACATCTTCTCCAAGTCCATGACTCTCTGGGGTAGTGCGTGGGAGTATGAGCGTCCCGAACACTGGTCCGAAGGCACGCCCGTCATTGCTACCTTGAACGACAACGGCTATCGCTACCCGTTCGGCCTCGACTGGGCCTGGCACGGCACCGAAAACAACCTCCTGTTCACCAACAGCTACAAGATGAAGATGAGTATCATCCTCGGTTGGGCTCACATGACATACTCGCTATGCTTCTCGTACATCAATGCCAGACACTTCAAGAAGCCCATTGACATCTGGGGCAATTTCATCCCCGGCATGATCTTTTTCCAGTCCATCTTTGGCTACCTTGTCGTTTGCATTATCTACAAGTGGTCGGTTGATTGGAATGCTGTTGGCAAGGCTCCCCCAGGTCTGCTGAACATGCTCATCTACATGTTCCTGCAGCCCGGAAAGCTGGATGAGCGATTGTATGCTGGACAAGAGTATGTCCAGAGCATCTTGCTTCTGCTGGCTTTTGTTCAAGTGCCCATTCTGCTTTTCCTCAAGCCCTTCTACCTTCGCTGGGAGAACAACAAGACCCGCGCCCGGGGCTACCGAGGCCTTGGCGAGACCTCTCGAATTAGTGCCTTGGACGGCGATGACGAGAGCGAGGCCCTGGTCAATGGACACGGCAATAGTTTTGACGACGGCGAAGGCGTTGCCATGATTTCCCAGAACATTGATGATGAGCATGAGGAGTTTGAGTTTAGCGAGGTCATGATTCATCAAATCATTCACACCATTGGTAAGTTGATTCCAACTAGATGAATTGTCATCAAGTCCATGTATATGGAAATGCTAACAATTATGTCCTCTAGAATTTTGCTTGAACTGTGTTTCTCACACCGCGTCCTACCTGCGTCTCTGGGCGTTGTCGCTTGCTCACCAGCAGCTCAGCGTTGTGCTTTGGGACATGACCATCGGTCCCTGCCTCGCTACTGGCGGCGTGCTTGGTGTTATCATGATTGTCATCGGCTTTTACTTGTGGTTCTTCCTTAGTAAGTCTTAACAACACCCGTTTCTTGAATTTTAATCATGATTCTAACAATTCCTCAGCAATTGCCATTCTGGTTTGCATGGAGGGCACAAGTGCCATGTTGCACTCTCTCCGACTGGCGTGGGTCGAGTCCTTCTCCAAGTTTGCGGAGTTCAACGGTTGGCCGTTTGCGCCCTTTTCGTTCAACACTCTGATAGAAGAGTCGGAAGAGTTGAAGAATTACCTGGAATAACTGGGACATGTGCGAGGTGTTATCTGTGGAATTAATTTTCTCCTTTGTTTTTTCTCTGTTTTCTTCCTTTTCTTGTTTCTCCCGCCCTCTCCATGTAGTAGACCTAGTGAGCTAGTTAAAGCGCCCTTTTGTATGATTATATCTTGCATCTCTTATACTTATACGCAGACTCTATGTAAAGGAGAAGTAGAAAGGAAACAATGATGTGCTGATCTACTCATTTTTTGCTATGCATTTTACGTGATGGATTTGTTCTTGTGATTTTTACAATTGGCATGTTTCATTTTGACGCTGGTATCTATCTAAGTATGTAACCACTTCTACTATTCCCACCACCAACAGGAGTATATCGACAAATTCCCATGTCCCTATCCCATATGTCTCTCTCGTAGTTGAAAAAATCACCATCATGTAAAAAAACCTAGGCAATCCTCCTTATCCCCATAGCGGAGCGGTGACTTCGACTGCTCGCTCCACCACGGCGCGCACTCTGTCCGCAAACACCTTGTTGTTGCACTCCACCTCAAGATCCTCCAGCCAGACCGTCGCCGTCATCTTGTCCACTTTGATCGAGATCCCCGGGACCGGAATTCCAATCTTGTGGAGGCGCGCGATTTCCTTGTGCTGGCGCTCTTCCAGCTGCTGCTTTGCGCCGTCCTCGTCGACGTCCATGGCTTCGGGCTTGACGTCTTCGCCGTTGGTTATTTCTGCTTTAAGTGCCTCTTTGCTGTCTTCATCGTCGTCTTCTTCTTTCTTTTCTTCTTCTTTGGGGGAGATGGCGGCGGCGGTAGGGAGGGGGGGCAGCTTGGGGTCTTCGACGGGAGCGACGTTGTCGGCGCCGAATTGGGCTTCTAGGAACCACATGAGACGCTCGAGACGGTCGGCGGGGGAGACGTGAGCGTGCGGGTTCTTGCTATCGGGCTGAGCGGCGTAGAGCAGCTTGTCATCAGACTCGCCGTGGGAGTGCGAGTGAGAATGATGCTTGCCGTTGGAAGAGCGCTTGACGGCGGCGGGCGAGCTCTCGACGGAAAACAGCACCGCCATGACGGAGTCGGCGATGCCGTCGTTGAGCATGTTGCCCTCCCACTCAAGCTCGACCTCGCCGTTGGTGCGATATCGCACTGAGACGCAGCCCATGACTAGATAGGCTGCCACCAGGTTGGCGACTTCTTCGTCCGCGTCTTCAGCCATCTTCTCATCTTCGCCATCTAGCTTGCCGTCCTTGACGCGGCGCATCTCCGGAAGTTCCTCCACAGCTCCAAACGTGCCCTCCAGCGCCCAGCGCACGAGATCCACGCCCGCGGCACTCAGAGTCAGACGCTGCTTACACGTAATGGTCGTGGTGTTAAGACCGGCATACTCGCGCAAGTCCTCTGGTGCCATGAGGGAGAGCTTAAAGTCGTTCTGGACGAGCACTCCGGTGACGAGCGGCGCGGAGGCGTCAACGTCCTTTGGTGGAGGAATGGAGGCGAGCTTGCCGACGACTTTGGCGGTCTTGTCAGCTTTGAAGGGGATGCGGAGCTCTTCGCAGTTGCGAGGCGAGTAGACTTTGACTTTTGTGGTTTTGCTGGCGTTGAGGGAGAGGAGCTTTGATTTGAGACGCATCATGTTGTGCTGCTCACCGTGGACCAGAATCTACATTGAACAATACTTAGTAAACATGTCGAATTATTCACTTCTTCCTGACATAAAGGAGGAGAGGGGGAGAGAGAGCAACGTACAACAACAGGGGCCGCAACCTCCTCGATAAACTCTCTGTTCTCGACACCATCGACGTGGGCTGCGAAAGAGTACTCCTGGACGCTGCATCGCCGGGGAATGAGCACTTTTTCCGAATCAGCTCCCGGCCCTCGGCGGGCGCCCGCGATGCTGCGAGACATGACGGCCTGGATCTGATCGGGCTCCTGCATGATCTGCCGGGCCATGGTGCCTTCGACACTGTAACCAGTGATGATGACGCCGTTCTTTTCGCTGGGCGCCCAGCGCTCAAAGAGCTCTCTGCTCACTCCGTTCTGAAGCATACCCGGACTGGCCAGCATGACGCAGCCCCCGACATCGTCGAAACGGTCAAGGTTCTTGAGGGAACGGATATACTTGAAATCCCAGGGTCCATTTTTGCCCGCTGCATCGCCGCTGGCTTCGGCTTCGGCCATACGCTCTCGAAACAGTCGCTTGATGTTATCATTCATGGCTCCGACATATGTCTGGTAAATGACCATACATTTTCGGGCAAGATTGCTGGCGTAATAGATGGGAAACCTCTGGAATTCTGGGTGTTTGCCCCAGTACTCGTCCAGGATCAAGAGAAGCTCCTGGGCTCGCCCGAGGGCAAATACAGGCAGCAGCGCACGACCACCTCGGTTGAGGATTCCCGTGATGGATTTCATGAGGGCCTGCTCTCGTTCAAGGCGCGGCACGTGTGACGCTATGCCATATGTTGACTCGGTGATGAGAACGTCAATCTTGAGGCCCTTTGGGACCTCTGCTGAAACAAGATGGCGATCCTGCTCGCGCGAGTAATCACCAGTGAAGAAGATGTTGAGACCGGCAATCTCGATGAGGAACATGGCCGCTCCTAGCACATGGCCGGCTGGATAAGGAGTGATGCGGATGGACGAGATGGTGTGAGTAGTGTGGTAGTCAATCGCTTCGATCTGTGGGAACGTGTTGAGATGATCCTGTTCCGTGTAGAGCTGCGTTGCCGAGTTTGATGCCGTGTTTCCAACACGAACGCTGTCTTGGATCAGCCACTTGTAAATGGCCTTGGTCGGGTGTGTCATAAAGACACGACCGCGAAAGTTGGTCTTGCTTAGGACATATGGCAAAGACGCCGCATGGTCAATGTGGAAACTATCCCCACGGGTTAGCAACAGACTCGAGGCATCGTGCAGGGCTCATTGTCGAGAGTAGTAGTAGTGGCAGGTTGTATGGGTCGGTATATCACGAGGCAGCAAAAGATATGATCTCGGGGCAAAGCGTGAACAGGCGGAGAACGTATTGTATTCATAACTGGCATATAAAGTGGATAGAGAGACAAGAGAGACATAGAGACACGGCATCACTGTGTAGATGGAAACAATGCCCTTTCCTTCGCAACAAGCACCAATAAGCCCTTCGCCCATTACCTATAGCCGCCTGGACTTTGTTTCGACTGGTGAAGAGGAGAGAGGGAGTATGCACGGGATATCGCTTACTGGCTGATGAGGAGCACGTCTACGGTGCTGAGGTCAAAGTCGTCATAAAATGGAAGCGCGGCGAGGCCATCGTAAGCTGGGTGTTGACCAGCATCGAGCTAGAATGAGCATAAAACGATTAGCCAAGCCCACGACTGCATTGATCAGATTTTCCTCACCATAACCGTCTTGCCCTTGTATTGAATAATGTGACACGACCGTCCGACTTCGTTGCCGCCGCCGAGACAGAGAAACATGAGCTCATCTGAGGGATCGACTGGCTCGTCCGTCGCGGTCGCATTCATTGCGGACGCCTTCCGCTTGGATGCCATGGTCGCGTTTGATCAGAATGCCTGCCTAGAGGAAGGACGAGGAATACTTCACATCAGCATCACCAAGCCACCGGGGTTCCTAGAATGTTAGAAAACACAAGTAAGTATCGTAGCAGCACCAATGGCACAAGCCCCACTGCAAAAATGGCACAACAATAGCCAGAGCTTCCCAACAACAGAAAGTGAAGATGATGTGAAGTCAAGCTGATATTCATGCCGCATCAATTGGCTACACGATAAGTAACAATAGCGGCGGCTAAAGTCCGGGTAGTGACGCGTAGTTCAGCCAAGTGCCGGTGCACGTGACTTTAAATTTACGCGACCCCCAACCTTTGCTACGAAGCTTCAACCTCATACAAAGCGCCGCGAGAGACCAGCTCTTTGCTCGACGACGCCACGCAGCGCATTTCCATCTCCGAGACGCCCGAATTCGAATCTCCAGGTGCCGTTATCGCACACAGCCAGAATCTCGTACCGCCCGCCAATCCTGTGCCAGCTCTGCGCGTCGGATGGGACGAGGTACGGCAACCGTGACAGGCGGCTTCACTGCCTGTTGAGAGCCTCGACTGCCGCAATCGCTCGCCCCGACTTTCGTTTGCTCGCCGTTCACTTTGTTCTCAGTTTGTTCGAATCTGCCACCGCCGGGCCGCTCGCTTGCTTCTAGTGTCGAAGAAGTTGTAGACGATATGGCGCAACCACAACCTTCGCCCCAGATTCCGCCGCCGGCATTTTCGCCTCCGCAGCCAAGCCCATCTCCCGCGACATCACACTCGGGCTTTGCGCTGCCTCCCAACAAACGAGTTCGAACCGACGGGCCTGGATCACAGCCTGGATCGCCTTACGCTGCCTCGCCTTACACAATGAGCCCAGTCCCCGTGGCTACTCCCACCACTGCGGCCGGATCGCCAACGTATCCTCAAGCACCAACGCCACCTGTGCAGGCCGGATATGCCATGCAGTACACAAACGGCCACCCTCCGCCTCCTCAAGGGCTGAGTCTTCCAACCGCCTCGCCATCAGTCTCCACGCCCGTCATGCACACTCCTCAGCAAGCGCCAGCGCAAGGACAGATGCCGATGCAAATTCCAATGCCAACACCAATGCAGGTGCCTACGCCAGGACAGGTACATACCCCAGGACAGGTACAGACACCAGGGCATGTGCAGACACCAGTGCCTTTGCCGTCTCCCATACCAATGCCCCAGCAGTATACAAATGCAACGATGCAGCCGATGCAACCCATGCAACCGATTCAGCAAATGCAGCAAATGCAGCAACAAGCAGCTCCACTACTACAGACACCCGGGATCATGGGGCCTCCCCAGAAGCCAGCAGAGAGACCAACGAAAGACTACGAGTATGACGTGACGGATTCATTGGCTGGTACGGGAATCGACCTTCGCGCAGAAGAGCAGTACATGGCAGACCTCTATTCAAATGCTCTCGAGGGAATGCCTGAAGCCAGAACAGGATTCGCCCACTATGCACCGGGTTCCAAGTCCAGCTTCTACGGTGCCGGCCCCGCTAACCAGCCTGCCCAGCCTACCGACTTGGCACAGAAGCAGTATACTGCTCAGGCAGCTGAGCAGGCGTGGCAAGAATCAACAATGCGACTTGCTGTGCAGAGAACCCAGGAGATCAACGATCCCTTTCTTCTTGTCGCATTGCTGCATCGCCGAGCAGAGAAAATTGCTCGCGAGCATCATCTTGGTCTTAATCTAGAGCTCAAGAACAACGTTCCATCCATGGGAAAGATGAAGTTGCCTGAGAACTTTGCAGCACCCAAAGTAACAGTCAAGACAAGTACAGGTCCGGATGGCACCTTGGTGGAGACCAGCGGGTCCTTTATTCCGCATGACGCCTTTCTGGTAGATCAGCTTGCGCTGATGTCGATAGCAACGAAGCAGAGAGTACGTGAGTTGGTTGAGGACGCAAATGTGGTGGCGAGAACACGGCAAAAGACGTCTCATGGAGATATACCTCCGGAGTGGGCAGCCGCTGCTGCTCCAATGAATGCAGAGCCATTAGAACCCATTGTGGAAAAGGACGGCGATGCGAACGGAGCTGTAGCTGGAACCGGCGCTGGTACTGAAGCCGGGCAGGGTACCAGTCCGTTGAAGCGTAAGCTTGATGTTGATTTGAATGTTTGCTTTGCATGAATCATCCGCTCACACCTCACAGGTCCTGCCGACACAAATGATACGGCTGTCAAACAACCACCGGCGAAGTTGCCTAAGATCGCCTCTTACGCCACATTGACAATGAGAGATTTGGCCAGGCAAGAGCGTGAATGGGAAGAGGCTCGTTTACGAAGACGGCAGATGCGCAAAGAAGGCTTGGGCGACTCAGCCGCTTCAGCCTCACGAGCAGGGAGCGTCGCACCCGGCACACCCGGATCGGTAGCTCCAGAGTCAGAAAAGGCAATGACGAAGAAGGAGTTGAAGAAGACACAAGCCATGAAGGCGGCTGAGGCTAGCAGTCATGCGAACCAGAACATCACCAGTAGCATGTTTGCGGGCTTGGGAGGCAAGGGAAGCCTCTTTGGCAAGAAGAAGTCGGGCAAGACGTATGACTGGATGAATGTTGGCCGAGGAGGAAGCGGTGCTAGTACCCCGACACGGGCAGCCCCAGGACCAGGCAAAGGCCCGAACGGCGTTCCCGGAGCTCCATCCCCCGGCAACATGGCATTGACGACTGAAGGACGAAATAGACTGGGCACGTGGCGGGAAGACAAAGAAAAGGGGAAGAACATTCAGCTTCGTGACTGGATCACCGTGCTGGAGAGAGACGGCCGGGAGGCCAAGGCGCTGCAACACGCTTATATAAACTTGGACAATTCGAACCCTAAATAATTAATGATGAATGGCGGGGACCTTTGGGGGGATGGAAGGGATATCAGAACCAATGGGCGGGCTCAGTCATAGTTGAGATACCATGCGCTATGTGTGCAGACTCTTTCTGCCTCCTCTTTCTTTTTCTTTTTTTTTCTTTTTTTTTCCTGCTTCTTTCTTTCTCTCCTCATTTCTGTTTTTCCCTGAGCAAGGTTTTCGGTTCAGCAGGGCGTTTTATGTTATAGGCACCAAAGATAGGAGGGAAAATTCTACAGGGGGGGGGGGAAGGTTTAGGGAGAGAAATACAAGAGATGAAATGGCATACCGCTGAATTCCGGTGTGCTCTATTATTCTTCTTTGCGGTGTCTTCTCTCCCCATTGTTTTTGTTTTTTTCAAGCAATGCTGGTAAATCGTTGATTCGTATTCGATTTCGATTTGCCATACAAGAGAGCTGGATGATGGGGAGGAAAAGCTAGGCTCAGCTTTTCTCTATTCGAAAGAGTTTTTTATGAAACAGCTAGGAAGCTATCCTCTTTTATTGGTCTCTGTTTTCTAAATCCTTTTCACGTAATTTTTTTTTTTTGCACGAGCTTTAAAAGGTTGGTTTTTTTTTTTTTTTCTACAAGAGGGTTTTCTTTTCTCTTTATGTCGGGGGGTTCTCTCCGAGAAGGGAATTATACGTGAACGCAAAAAATGATGGTTCACAGATGGTGGAATGCGCATCAGTTTAAAGTTGACAGTGGCAGCGTGAGGACAAATAGACGGAGTATGAAAGAGAGTTGTGCTTTGAGATGTGTAACTCGGTTTCTGTGTGCTTGCATGTGTGGATGAAATGAGATGAGATGAGGTGAGGTGAAGCGTAATAAGACCTGCGGAAGTTGGATGTACACACGGAATTGAAATGAACAGTACCTATGCAGATATATGTATGAGCGGAGGGATGACTTTGGACTCCCAAGTTCTCGTGTGTGAATTCTAAGATGGCTTTAAACGAAACAAGACGACGCCTGGATTATTATGGGTTATACATATTTAATTCAGCTAAATAGAAATCACCTCAACTCCAAATTTACCGTCAAATCCATCATTATTGTTTTTTTTTTTTTTCTTTTCGACATTTTACTCATTTAATCATTCCGCTTCTGCATAAGCCCCCTCTCCTCCGCCGCGTCATCCTCCTCATCGCTCTCAGGAATATCCTCCAAGGCGAAATACGCCGCCGAAGACTCGGGCGTCTCCTTATGAATCGTGCCCCTTGACATGGAGCGGCGTCTGGCCAAGAACGACCAGGCACCCACGCCCGCGGCCTCCAGAAGGATGAAGAGGGCAAGCATGGCGATGCCGAATTTACTGAAGCCGTACAGCACCAGGCCGCCGATGACGTTGGCCCAGCCGCTCACCAGGATCACGAAGCCGAGGGAGATGTGAGCGTAAGAGATCCAGGTGCGGCGGAAGATGCGAATGAAGTCGACGTGGTGTCGCCAGCCGAGCACGGCTTGTACGAGTAGGAGTGAGACAATGACGACACCGGCGATTTGGTGAGGGGAACCAAACACCTTGTCGCTCATAACAATGGCCACGATGGCGCCGCAGAGGGCAGACACCATGGCCGAAGCCTGGATGACCCAGTGGTATTTGAATGACTTTTCGGAACCGGAGCGAATTGCCACGGCACCGACAGGAAACAGCAGCAGAAAGGCAGTCATCATGAAGAAGCCATGAAGATGGGCGAGAGGCCGAGACAGGAGCTTCTGCCACAGCCCCGTTTTCGCCTCCTTAATGGGCCGATCAGAGGTGCCAATATTGGAATCCTCGCCGGTCACGTTAAAAGTCGGGAAGCCATCAGAGTGGTGCGAGGTAGCCGCCTTCATGTCCACATAAAAGTAACCATAGCCATCCACCATAGAGTGCGCCTCGAGCTGCTGGTCGGGCGCAAAAGCCTTCATGTCCTGCTGCTTGTTCCACGCCCAGATCCACGGCTGCGAGACCGACTCGGGCGAGATTTCCGTTCCCATCCACTCAGAGCAGGCGTAGCAGACAATAGACGCAGTGGCCACGTACAGGCCGTCCTCGGCCTTTTTCCAGGTCGTCTCCAAGATGCGAACGTCGAGCTGTTTTCCAGTGTCTTGCTGGGTAACCTGCGCTGGTCGAGAGTGGCCGGCCTTGACGGTTCGCACGCTCAGCGTCGGCTTGGCCTCGGACGCCTCGGGATCGCCATAGAGGACGAACATGAGAGATCCGGCCATCTTGGGGCCTGTACCGATAGCGGTCCACCCGAGAGAGGTGCCATTGGACTGGGTGGCAGATCGTCTCACGGCCAGTGAGAGATAGACATCGTGAGCTGATGTCGAGTGGTTGTGATAGAGCGACACGGCCATGCAGAAGTCGATTTCATCGCGCGGAAGGCCAAAGAGACAGTACTGCGATGGCGCGGCTGAAACAGTGGCCAGAAGGAAGACAAGGTGAAGCAACAAGCGCTGGAGAGATGGCATGGTGGCAGTCTGTGGCAGTCTGTCAGATCTGAGTCTAGATGAATAGCTCTCTGTATGACGTGGGGTGAAGTGAAGCGATTGGCGTCCAAGGACAAGAAGAATCACGAAAAAGAGACTCCCAGCAGCTCTCAATCTCACATGGTCCTGCTGGACAGCAAAGTTGCGCAGTCCTGTCAGAAGCTCCGCAGTTGGGTTGCACAAAAGGCAAAATGCTGATGCAAGCGGAGAGACATAAGCTTTTGCTATCTGTCCATCAGGCCGCGTATCAGTGGCGGAGACGGAATCCTGCCATGCATGACACAGTACAGTGATTTGTATGCACTGACCGGGGTATTTGAAGAAGAAGAAGAAGAAGAAGAAGAAGAAGAAGAAGAAGAAGCATCAAAAGAAATGGCTATGTAAATAATTCAATCATTATCCAGTTCTTCTCTTATTTAGTAGATGAAACGCTCAATTTGTTAATGGATCAATCGCATTGACCCGGTGTTTTGTTAGCGGTTAGTAATTGCGTAGTAGTGAGTGGTCCATACCATTGGAAACACAAATGCCTCGATTATGCAATGCTGCGGCGGGATCGCGCCAATGAGGTTTCGCATCTGCACAAGCATGAGTGAGTCCTGTTGAGTGAATACTTGCAACGTTTCGAGGTGGTTTCAACATTGCCAAATCAGCCAGCAAAGCGACAACTCGCCTCTAGTACTCGAGTACAACAGCCTGATCTTTTTGCTTGTACCCGGTGTAGCTAGTACTAAGCCATCAGTCATGGCCATTGCAGTAGGTTCAATGCGTCTTACACCCAAAAACCACCTTGTTCTACCATCACCATCACCATCACCACAACTTGTGCTAACACTCTCTCTTTTTCACACTCAGGCAATCGGCCAGATTTGCTCCACTGGCTCAATCACGGCAAATCTAAACCAGTGTGTGAGACTGGTTGCCAAGGCGGCACTTGGTGGAGCTCAAGTATGCCCTCTTCTCCGTCTCCCTGCCCCTACAGGAGCTACCTAGACTACTGGTGCTCCCTTTGTTTACAGCAAATTTCACCTTCTACCGTGAGATGAGACGCCTTATGAGACTCTGTTTGCGATCGCAAGATGGCCTATAATGGGTTGTCTCTGGGAAGCGAGGAATGCACCCTCTTATGGAGCTTGTCGTCTCAAGTGAGAAGGCACAGCTGTCTCAGCACGTCTTCATCACAATCACACAGCCCATAGACCTTTCAGCCCTGGGAGATTGCTGCTGGCCTGAGCCGTGTCTCACAGACTGATAAACTTTCATCGTCGCGTCATGTTCATTCCCTCGCAGATGACCTCTCTTCACCCGACCCGGCCGCCCATCCCCTAGCTGCCTTGCCTCTCACCCCTTGTACGTTGAGCGAAAGCAGCTGACGGTCAAATGCCATCAGGTTCTCTTCCTCCCAGAAGCATCCGATTACATTGCTGTCAATGCCCGAGCTTCGCTAGACTTGGCCGTTCCACAAGCGTCGTCTCCGTTCGTCCAAGGTCTCCGCGCCGCTGCCAAGGCCCACTCCATTGCCGTCCATGTCGGCATCCACGACACCGTAGTGGGCCAAGAGGCCGGTCAGCCAGCTCAAAAGATACTGAACCGGGCCTTGTATATCAACTCCGACGGTAGCATTGAAGACGCGGCCACGTACGACAAGCTGCATGTCTTTGATTACGGGACCCTCCGGGAGAGCGCAACCGTCCAGCCGGGCTCTAGATTCACGCCGCCGTTTGACTCCCCCATCGGCAGGATAGGCAGTCTCATCTGCTTCGACTTGCGGTTCCCAGAAACAGCCCTCGCCCTCGCCCAGCCAGGCAGTGGCAGACCCTGGGCCACCCGTCCGGCTCAGATCATCACCTATCCCAGCGCATTCACGCTGCGGACGGGAGAGGCGCACTGGGAGACGTTGCTCCGCGCTCGCGCCATTGAGACGCAGAGCTACATTGTGGCGGCGGCTCAGGTTGGCCGCCACAACGAGAAGCGGGCTAGCTATGGCCGCAGCATGGTTGTCGATCCATGGGGCAAGGTCCTGGTCTGCCTCAAGGGTGTATCAGACGCCGATGGCAACGCGGAAGATGGGGCCGTCGAGGAGATTGGCTTCGCAGACATTGACCTTGATGAGCTAGAGAGGATCCGGAGGGAGATGCCGCTCCAGCGACGAACGTGAGTTGCTCCTTTGGGACCCGGGCTGAGTACCAGTATACGTACAGTACAGTACCTGTGGGCTGACAACCAACGTGCCAGTGATATTTATCCCGAACTTACTGGCGTATGAAGCTGCCGGGAAACGCAGCTACTAGTAGTAGCTTTACAGCCATCGATTTCATTTCTGTCTCGTCTGCCACTCCAGAAGCCCTGGCGCAGATTTCTTCTTCAAGACCAGGTACAAGACCCAGAACTCAATGAAAAAAAG